>NC_132925.1:74583196-74886227 GCF_047675955.1 Chlorocebus sabaeus | reverse complement strand
TACTTTAAAAGGTAGTCTTTGGGAATGAGATTATTTTTGTGTTGCTAAACTGTGCCAGAAAGAAAGCAGTTCGTTCTCTTATCTCTTCCTGTCTTGTCCATTGAGCTTGTGGTTTTAATGAGATAAAAATTTAAACATTTTCTTGCACTTTCAAATGCAAATAAGTCTTTCATTTGAGTGAGCAGAAAGCAAAGCTGAGATGTCAACATACCAAGGAAGTTTAGGAAGTCCATAATCATTATAGCAATAATTACTATCATTTGTTAAGCATCTTCTGAGGGCTGGGCTTTTTGCTAGGTGTTTTCCCATTCAATCCACACAATAAGGATGTATTATTGCCTCCACTTCACTTTGGTGGCCAATGAGGTTTAGAAATGCTTAGTAACTTGCAGAAAGCAAAGTCTGGATTTAAACTTAAGACTGTCTGCTTTTTTGATATGACCCTTGTTAAAGCAAATTTAAAATGGGGACCAGGTCTGAAGAATCCCTGAGTGGACAAAGCCAGTTAGGCCTCAGCCTTGCTTGATTTGCAAACATAAGTGAAACTTAATTTGAACTATTTCTTAAAAATGCCTTTATTAGAGAAAAATAGAACTTAAGCTCAACCAGTAAGAAGCAGCAAACAAACTTATGATTATATAACTACAGACTTTCCAGGGGATTGATCAAATAAGGCAACTGTATAACTGTAACCATTGAAATATTTTCTCTGCGCTACTTCCATGTTCATCCTATAAAAGCTTCTTCCCCCTTGTGATCCCTTGGTGGAGTTTCTGAACTACTTTTGGTTTGGAGTTCCTGGATTGATGAATCACTATTTATTCATATAAACTCTTTAAAAATTATATTGTACCTGAGTTTACCCTCTTAATACTCTTTAGCTCAATTTAAGAATATGGTATGCTATAGAATGCAAATGCCTACTCCTCTTGGATGTCTTCTCTGTTATCCTTTCTTCTGTAGGTAAAGTTCTGATGATTAACACATGGCAGTTGAGCCACAAATCCCCTCACTTTCCATTTCTGGCAGACATTACTAATTGATCACAGCTCCCCTTTTCAATGAAACTCAGGGACAGGAGAATCTTCAACACAGCATTCCAAAGCAGTCAGTCTCAACAAATTGACTATAGTTAACAGCCAACATCTAATTGACATCTCTGCTATAGTACCTTGTTTATGACTCTATTAACAGAACATATGACATATTTTAGTTATTTACCTCCCTTTTAGTTTTCGCTGTGAGACTGTGAGACTCCAGTGGCAGGCCCATTCATCTTCCTCAATCCAGCACCCTGTACACAGTCTACCATGTAACACAATGGGCACCTAGTAAAAGTTTTGTTGAATCAAATGTAAGTACTTTTAGTTTAAACCTGTTTGACTACCAAATGCCATACATCCATATGACTGCACTACTGCCTAATACTAGCTTTCAAGAACTTTGCCAGGTGACTGACCCCTGAGCTTTATTCCAAAACTTTCCCAGGTAATCATCAAGTGTCTCTCATTGTGTGTCTTTGGGTCCACAAAAAAAAAAAAAAAAAAAAAAAAAAAAAAAGAGAATTGAATTAATGATTAATGTCCTGGAGAAGTATCTCTCCCTTTCTAGTTTATTTTGGCCAGAACCACCTTAGGCTGCATTCTGTGTGGCCTCTGTGAGAGGTGCTATGTGGTACAGAGAGGAATAAGATTTATTCCCTGACATCAGGGTACTCACAGGCATGTGGGGAGGCAGTCATATAATGACAGTGGGGTTGTCATGGAGAAAAGCAGGTGACATCTCAGGTGAATGAGGCTTTGTCCAAGAGAATCTTAAAGAGTGAAAAAGATTCATCCAGGAGGGAAGGGAAAGAAGGATGTTTAAACCACTAAAAACATTGTGCTTTTGAGTCTAAATCCAGGCATTCCAGGGATGTGACTGTTGATTTCAAAGTCCCAAGATATATCTTTTATCTGTCTCTCAAAATGCTTTGGGATCTTCCAAGTAGAACTTCAGTAGATCTGCCCTGAATCTCTGGAGCCTGCCATTGTACATATGCTTTCTACACCAACACATGGAAATAGTATTTCATTTATTTATTATTTTAATGCAGTGATTGATCATGGTTGTTGAGGGGGATCATGCATTTTTAAGGATTTCAGCACACCTTTTACATACCCTGAGGGTCCACCTTTTGAAATCAATGAATGCCTCATGAGCATATTCTTTCAGAACTGAAACCTTCAAAAAGAGACACATAATATCCCCGCATTTCCTATGAAAAACATTATTCAAATGTCCTCAAGTGACGGATGGTCTAATAATCTGCAAAAACGTGCTCCTTACACTCTGAGGTCAGCCCTGTTTTACTTGAAAGTTTGCACTCATACGAGTACCATCTGGAGCCCACATCCTCTGTCTTAAGCTTCAAATAAATCCTGATCTACCTCAGAAACATTTGCCGAGTCTGCTTGCTAGAAAAATTACCAGTTTCTCCCCTTTTGTGGCACACCTTTGCAATAAATGACACATAGTAGGCATTTAATAAAAGACTGTCTGTTGGGATGTTCTTTAGGATGCTAAAAAAGTTACCTGTTGGGGAACAAGAATTGGGAAATTGCAGCTACATCTTTTTGTGGATGGGGAGGAGGGCGGATCTGGCAAGACTACACAATTTTTTTTTTTTTTTTAATCTGGGTCATCCTAATCCAAATTAAAGCTGCATGTGCTGCCTCAACATTCTGACTCAATACCTCTGCAGTTTCCTTACCAAACATTTTTCAGCTCTCAGTCTGGGGCACATTTTGATCTGATGATGTATGTGGGTAGAAGAAGAATGGATGGATGCTTGAAGATGGACTTCAGATCCCAAAGGGACCATGTGCTATTGTGTTCCTTTAAAAGCCTGAGGAATGCTTTATGTTTGGTCTAACCCACAGTCTGCTGGTGGCATGTTTGTGGCTAACACCTTGCAAAGGGGACACAGGGCCTTGGTGCTCATGTTTTCTCTCTGGGACAAAAACCAAGGTGCATATATGATTTCTTTACTAATTCTAAGATGTTATCCAAGCCCAGTCCGGGGTCCAATGCGCTCTGAAAAATGCCCTAAGCATTTGAGCTAAGCCACTGAGTCAGGTGATGAAGCTAATCTAGACGCTCTGTTTTTGTGCCAGCCAGTTGATCCACAGATGCTCTGAGCATTGATCTGCTTGCCAGGACTGGAAATGGACCACTCCTGTACTTTTTCACTGAATTCCCTTAAAAGTGGAAAAGCATCCCTTTCCTTTTAAAATAGACCCGGAAGCACAGTCAACTAGCTTTAATTCTTTTTCAAGCTTGATTCATAGTTTTTTAAAATCAATTCCTGGTAGGAAGTGGGTCCTACATACATGCATTTTTTTTTTTCCAAAAATGGGGAAATGAGTAATTCCTAAGTAATGGGCCAAGAAGAAAACCTGGAACTTCAGTAGGCTTTTCACCTTTTGGGTGCTCATAAGAGCTTTATTAAAGATTATTTTTTGAAAATCACCCACAATTCCATGATCTAACAATAATTTTTAAAAAATCTAGTCTTAAATATTTTTAAAAATAAAATTGTGATTCATAGTGCATAAACTTTTGCAGAATGCATTTTGTTACTAAAACTCTTGTGACCATTTTTGTATATACTTAATGCCTAAATATTTTTGAAAACTTAGTCTGTTCAAGGGTCACGTAATAATCCACAAAATCTTCTTTGTGAAATTACATAAAATCAACCCAGGATACGCATCATGGTAGTTAATAGTGGAGACACAAGTTAGAAAGACCTGAGTTTAAATCCTGGTTCTCCCACTGAATAAGCATGAACAATATATAAATTAATAATACAATAACATTCATTGAGCATCTGCTACGTAGCAGGAAATTTGCTAAGGGCCTTTCGTGTATTAATTTCACTTAATCCTTGTAACCCTATGAGGCTAGTACCATTGTTATTCCTACTTTGCAGATGAGGGTATGAACAGAGACTAAGGAATGTTTAATACTTCAGCTCACCAAGTAAGTACATGCACTTGATCTGGCCATGCCCACATCACCAGACTGAGGTTCCACACTTTTCAACTAGCCTTTGGAAGTCAGGTCCCGTTGGTCACTTCCCTGAAAGTCTGAGTCCTTAACATCCCCAACCTTAGCGCTGCCTCACAACACTCATTCCTTCTTCTAAATGCCACTTGCTTCAGGAAGCCTTCTTAGTGCTCTTGACATATATTCTCTTGGCAACCTGCACTTTCATTTAGAGCAGTTTTTAGATGGGGATTAGTTCATTTTGTAACTATGAGTTCAACACCCACCTCTCCTTGCTGGAGGGAGACAACATGATTCCCTCACATCCATATCCCCCCTCCACAGTGTGGATGACTGACTTATTAGTAAATATCCTTCTCAATTCTTTAACCATTAATATGGTCCATTCCCATCAGCTCAGTTCTAATTCTGTGGCCTTCAGCATGACCAACAGGTAAGAAGAAGAGATGAGTGAAATTTCTCAGTTAAACTGTAACTTTAGGAAGGAAAGGTCTTTGAAAGCCTCGTCCGTTCTTTGTTCCTTTCAGAACAGAAGCTTGGATCTGCACACGCCATATTTGCCAAGAGAAGCTGTGAAGGGCTCTGGAGGTAGTGTTATTGCATTCAAACTACTTCTTTGACAACATGAAGCTTCAAGTCCACAGAACTGTCCCCAAATACATATTTTGGTGGAGGAGCAGAATAAATGCTTCCTAAAGTGTGTTTCTCTAAGGCTCACTGATTCTGCACACTTCCTTGTGAAAAAGGACACCATCCCCTGGAACTCCACGGCCAAATAAAGGAAATGGAATTTCACAATGCATATTAGCACATTAGAGAAGCAGAGAGGTCCTGCAGGGCAAAAAAGAAAAAAAAAAAAAAAGGAAGAAAAAAATGTGACTTTGCTCAATTCTTTCTAAGTTTATTTGGCCATGTTTGGCTGTAGAATGCTGTCTTACGCTAGACTGTGCCAGAAGCAGATCCTGAAATAAAGATTTAAGTGGAAGGAGTTTTATTTGGGAGGTCAATTTGTAGGAAGTACTATAAGGGGAGACAGAAAGTGAAATTGGAAAGGGCAGGACACTGACCTAGGGTATATTAAGAAAAAGTTTTACCTCTGTGGACAGCTGGTACTCAATCTTGCTAGGGATGGCTAGGAAGAACACGCCTCAGAGGTGTTTACGGGAGGAATGAGGATGCCGAGTATCTAACAGCCTTCATCAGTCATAAACTGAGGGCTGCTTCCAGGGGTGCTAACTTACTAGCACTTTCAGTCTGCCCTGCCTGGCACCCCAAGAACAACTTTAAGCTGAGACTAGCAGTTGCTTCCAACAGAGCACTTGAGTCATCATGCACAGGAACTGTGAGTGCTGAGGAGAGACTAATGGGACAATGTCTGTTGCACAGATGTCCCCCTCTGCCTTTTTGTTTTTCATGGGGGACACCCAGTAATACCTGAGGAACTAGTACTTGAGGAACATAATTTGGAAAACAGAATGCCCAAGACATCTGAGCAGTTCCATGAATTTCAAGAAGCTATCATTTAGACACACAGAGCCAACATTACGCTATAGCTGGTCAAACTCCAAAAGGAATTCCTGTAAATGCCACCAAATGACAAACAAATAAATCTCAAGGCTCAGTAGAAATTACCCTGGAAAATCATAGCTTGTGGGATGCTACATCAAAAAGGCTTCTAAGGCTCCAAACTAAGATCCAGGCTCTAACTTGATCTGTCTGTGAAAGAGGAAAGTCATCTTTCCCACAGCCAGAAGCAGAGAGAATGGCATAGTAACTGAGCCTTATGGATGGTGACATTGACATGGAGCTACTCGGATCCTGCTCTTAAGGAACTTACATGTTAGTGAAGTCAGATAATGTCAACAAACCAACAGAGAAAATCATTGTAGCTGGTGGGATTATGAACAGGATAATGAGGGAGAATGCAGCTGGGAGAGAATTACTTTAGGTTGAGTGATCAAGAATGGCATCTCTGAGAAGGTGAAATATGAGCTGGCACTTCCTTGATGCAATGGGTCAGAATGAAAGGCATCTCAGGAGGAGGAAACAGCAAGTGCAAAGGCCCTGTGATGGGAACAACACTAGAATATTTGAGGAATGAAGAGAAGAACCTGCAGTATTATAAGTGAAGGGCAGGGTAAGGTTAGAAAAGATTAGCAAGGAAGGGTGCAGCCAGAAATCGTTGGGTGGAAATTTGACGTATTTTGTCTTCCATTTCCTTGATCTTAATAAACAGCTTTGAAAAGTATCTAAGAACATTTGGTGAACACCCAGTGATGCTCCTGCATTCCTAGATGTGGGAGGAACCCTCAGAAGGAAATTCGTCAAGGTCTTTCTCCATGTGGCCATGCCAATGGTCTCATCTTGTTTTTCAGCATCTTCCACCAAGATCTCCAGTGGCCTCACAAATTACAACCAGTCTCTAAAAGCTGAATGTCAACCTGCCCTTCAAAGGCCCTGTGTCCCAGTGCCAAAAGGCAGTAGTTTAAAGAAACAGGGAACAGTCTTGCTGGGGGCTACTTCTTATTGGAAGGAGTACACAAAATCTGATCTTGCCAGTGGGTGGCCTCTATCCAGCCCTGAAGGCATCCTCCAGGCAGTTCTCTTGTGGACCACTAGTCAGTGGTTCTGGAGGCTGGATTCCCAGTGGTGCAGCCACAAAGCTTCACCGGGGCCTGGCCCCTGAGGACAATATTAAAGGATCTGTGTTGGGAATGCAATTAGTTCTATATGGAAAAGAAGGCTGATTCTTTACTATCTGGCAAGGTCCAGGCCAGGAGAAGAGAAGGAAGAAGAGGGCAACTCTTGGTCTCTGGAGAGACAGACATTCTTGCAGAGATCTGTCATCCATGGGATCACCATTGGGGACCTAGAGAAACCTCAGTTTTATGTCACAAGAGGTTATTAGGCCCCTGGTATGTGTCGAGAACTGAACTCATACAGGAATGAGTTAAGCACAGGTCCTATTCTAAAGATGATGTCTGGCAGAAGGAAACATCTGACCACCTGGTAATACCAGGCAGAATGAAATCTGTGTCAGAAGAGATGTTCAAATAAGAAACTTCAGGAGAGCAAGGGAAGAGAAATGAAAAGGCTCATTGGCTTTCTCTCACTTGATGGCAGTTAGTTAGGCCAACTAGAGGCATGTAGGACTACATGTGTCCCTTGTCACACTCATGAAATGGGCTTTTTCAGGCTGCGAGGAAGAGACCACACTATGTCAGATGATGAAGTATTATGAAGAGGAACAGGGAAGTGAACAGGACAGGAAAACAGCTCATGAGGCGCTAAAACAATGGGCCCTTGTCCCTCAGGCTGCAATAACAGTTCTGAGGGCTGGGTGTTTTGACATCCCCTCCAAAGAAGTTTCATTCTCCCATCTTTACTACCTTTGCCTTTGACTGTTCCCTTTACTTCTGGGTCCTTTCCTTGGTATCTTGTTTTCAACAACCCCCTAGACAGAAGCTCTATTTGAGCGTGAGCATCATCTCTTACTTATACTTACCTTGGGCAGATTGCTTCATCTCTGTGGGCCTCAGTTTCCTAATCTGTAAAAGGTGTATATCAGTAGTACCTACCAGTGATGGATTTTATGAGAAATTTAAATGAGTTAACACAAGTAGACAGGACAGTGCTATTTTCATTAGATTATGGTGATTATCTCCCCTCCTACTAACTGTAGCCAGGGTAGCATGCTGTCTTGGGCAAACTCTGATGGTTTATGCTGTAGGTAAACTGTTGTCCATTTTCTTGAAAGGCATTTGTAGGCATTAGAAGTATAGTATTTCCTGGGCACTTAGAATCTCTTAGATCCTTTATTCTACATCACAGTATCTTTCAAAATGAATTTTAAAATGTTTAAACCTTATAAAATAATATAGGTTCATTAAAATTATATTAAAATAGTCTAGCAAAAAGCAGATGAAAATCACAGAGTAGAGGATGTATGATTTTTATGTGCCTGCATTCCTCCCTTTTGGGAACCAATTCTGATTACGTAGCAATCCTGCTTGATCCACATGGTTTTTGTGAAGATGACCCAGATGCAGGCATGGACCAACGGACCAGACTCTCCTCTGGGACTTTTGTTGGAGCTACTGAAAGATGATCTTTTCTTTTGGAACCAGGAAGACATATGATTAACAAGTTTGAAACTTCCGATGGTTAAGACTAGAGAACAGCTTTCTGGATGGAGACAAAGAAGGGTGAGGAGTGAGAGATCCCCAAAGACAGAAGACCTGGATCTAGTCATATGTGAAATTAGTAGCCTCTGTATATGAGCCAAAAAATTATATAAGTGAATGTACTTTCTCTTATTTTATTTCTGCTCAAGCTAGTTCCAGTTGACATTCTATTACTTGCAAGTAAAGCAATTTTGGCCAGCCTTCCAGAAGGAACGCCCCTTCCATTTGTGTATACATCCTTTCAGTCTTTCTTTCCTCTTATTTTCTTGCATACATAGTTTTTTTTTTTTTTTAACAATAAAAAGGGGCCCTGATCTACAAATTTTAACACTTTTTTCCTTCCTGATTCTGTTATAAAATTTACTGCCTATGATTACCTTCCAAGTGTTTCTGAGAGGGGATAGAGAATTTCCGCTGCCTCCCACCACCGCCCCCGCCCCCCCACCCCAGCCCCACCATCCTCTGCCCCGCAGGAAGAATTTCACAGAGCAAGAAATGTCCCGTGACATTTACCGATTGTCAGCTCCTTTCCTGCTCAGCGCCATGCTGCCGGGCTGGAGACGCTCAGCTTTGATAGACTTTGGTCTTAGGTCAGCTTGGACTCCTGCCTGGTCTTTCACAGCCCTTTCCTCTTCAAGTCTCTAAAATCAGCTTTTTCCATAAACATCTTACTACCTTTTTCTTAAGTGAAAAGAAATTTAAGGATGGGCATATATTAATAGTGATCTAGAGACACACTGCATGGACAATAGTTTCAGGAATCCAAAAACAGATTCACAGAATATGTTCAGCTGTGAAATGACCATTTGAAGTATGATTGAACATTTAAGATGCTGTAAGAACATGGTAGGAATTATACCTGTGATTTCTTTTCTTTTCTTTATTTTTTGAGATGGAGTTTCCTTCTTGTTGCCCAGGCTGGAGTGCAATGGCACGATCTTGGCTCACCACAGCCTCTGCCTCCCGGGTTCAAGTGATTCTCCTGCTTCAGCCTCCCAAGTAGCTGGGATTACAGGCATGCACCACTATGACCGGCTAGTTTTGTATTTTTAGTAGAGATGGGATTTCTCCATGTTGGTCAGGCTGGTCTCAAATTCCTGACCTCAGATGATCCGCCCACCTCTACCTCCCAAAGTACTGGGATTACAGGCGTGAGCCACCGCGCCCGGCCTATACCTGTAATTTCTAAAGAAAATTGGAGGTGAAGTGGCTTTTACTTTATAATTAGCACGATGAGATAATGCAGGCTATAGAACATTTGCTAATAATTATGGTGCTTACTTGCTCTCCTTATAGCTCAAAAATAACAGCAAAGTTTGTTTTGCTAATCCTTCACCTGGATTTGTGAATTCTTTGTTTTTATTATTTTGAAGATAAACTGGGAAAAAAATCCAACATGGGGGAACTTTTCTAAGACAGAACACTCGAGCTGTCTTTGGATGTGGATGACATACTTAATAACAACGAAAGTAGACCATGCTGGAAGCTCTAACAGAGGAATGTGTTTAAAATGAAGGAAATGACACAGGTCGGAAAACAAACATGGACTTTGAAACCAAGGATGTTGGTCATTCCCGCTCCTCCTTATTCTGCTGGGTGACTCGGAACAAGTCACTTCACCTGCCTGGATTCTGAGTCCCCACCTGCCGCCTAGGGGTGACAATAATCCCTGCTCTGTTCACCTCAGGCAACAAGAAGAACAACGGTGATAAAATGCTTTAGAGCATTTTGATTTTTTTATAAATAAACATAATGAACTATAATATTATGCTAATATTTAGATAGCATTCTCCAGAATTTACGAAATGCTCACACATCTAATAGATGGTGTTATTGCCAGCTCATAGATCATAGATCTCAGATCCTCAGAGGAGTGGAAAGAGATTCAGTTTTAGAGTCAGACAGTCAGGGATCTGAACCCCAGCTTTGGCCATGTGACCCTAGGCAAGTTAGTAGCCTCTATGGTCTTGTTTATGTCCTGTGTGAATTGGGGATGAGGTAACACTTTCCTAGTTGTCCCAAACCTTTCTGGTAGACAGCAGGTATGGATTCTTTTATTACAGTAAGCACAAATACTCAAATCTTAGGGCCAGTTAAACAGATAAGAACAGCAATGACAGTAATATCGTAAGAGCTATCATTTTTGGAGCCTTTCACTGTCTTGGGTGCTTTTCTAAAACCTTCACACATATTAACTCAATGGCACTCACAACAGCCCTATGAGGAAGGGACTGTCATTCTCCCTATCTTCTAGATGAGGAAACTCAAGCATGGAGGGGTAAAGTATCTGCCCTAGGTCACCCGGCTAATAAGTGGCCCAGCTGGGATTTGGTGCAGGCTGTCTGGCTCCAGAGCCTCTCCTTGTAACCTTGATATGGAGTCATCTCTCTAATTGCTAACATTTATTACATGCTTACTACACAAGTGTCACTCTTCTAAGTAATTTATGTTCACAAACTCTTAATATTCTCACAAGGCGGCCAGGCACGGTGGCTCACGCCTGTAATCTCAGCACTTTGGGAGGCCGAGGAGGGCGGATCATGAGGTCAGGATTTTGAGGCCTTCCTGGCTAACATGGTGAAACCCCGTCTCTCCAAAAAATAAAAAACAAAAACAAAAAGTTAGCCAGAGGTAGTGGCAGGCACCGGTAGTCCCAACTACTTGGGAGGCTGAGGCAGGAGAATGGTGTGAAGCTGGGAACCGGAGCTTGCAGTGAGCCGAGATCGTGCCACTGCACTCCATCCTGGGCGACAGAGCAAGACTCCATCTCAAAAAAAAAAAAAAAAAGTTACTCTCATAAGCCCTAGATTATACTAGATTAAAACTACTGCTTAGTTGTTGTTGTTTTTATTTTTAAAAGGATGCCTAGTTGAGTATGATTTTCAAATAAATGACAAATAGTTTTAAAAATATAAATATGTCCCAATGATTATTTATCTGAAATTAAAATTGAAACTAACTGGACATCCTATATTTTTCCTGGCAACCCTGCCCTTAAATGATAAGGTAGGAACTAATTTAGTTCCCAGTCCTGAGTGGGCCTTAGTAAATGAGTAAGTGGTAACTCCTACCACTATTGTTATTTTCAGGTCTGGACATTTGTTTTCAGTTGTTCCTCTAGCCCAAGTAAATTCAGAAGTTATATGCATAAATAGAATAACAATTATGAAAATGTTAATACCATAGAATAGTATCTCTGCAGCTTTTTCATGAAGATTAGATTATCTAAATGTCATCTCATGACAATCCTGTAAATTAAATATACTCATTTAATTAATGAGAAAACTGAGCCTCAGGGCCCTTACACAATTTGCCCAAAGGGCATACAACTAAAATAAAGTGGATCTTCACATCTTCACCTGTAGTGAGTATGTGAGCCATGTTATTGCATACCAGGTTTTATAACACAGAACATATTTGTCAAGGTAGGAGTTTGGAGCCTAGCCTCAACTTCTGTTAATGGCAGGACACATCCTAAAACTTAAGGCACAGTCACCTAGAATAGTAAAACTAGTCAGTATCAAGAAAAGAAAAAGGCATCTTCAAAATCACTATTACATTTAGCAATAGGATTATCAACATACTTGTTTTTCCCTTGGCCCCGGTAATATTTTATGGTGCTATAACCCTTGGTGATATGTCTGCATAATTCCCATTTACTGTAAAGTTTTAATGTTCCAGACACCCTGGAAAGATCTTTACCATTCCATAACCTATTCTTATGACAAATACATGACACATACATGCTGCCATGCTCTTTACCCATGGCTATTGCAGACATTACTAGTTGATTATGGAGCTGTTTCCCTTTGAGTCTGGAAGTGACTGCAGAATCCTTATATATACACATTACTTTGGGCAGCCACTATTGGTCAACTGCAGCTAACATTCAATGCCATACCTAGTAGCTACTTATGATCATCTCCTCCTGCTCAATACCTTTATCTTTACAGCTACAGTGAAAAAATAGTCAACTCTGACTGCTGTGTGATTAATGCTACTCTATAAGGACCATTTGGTAACTCCCAGAAATGGAATCCATCTGACATGTGATGGTTCAGAAGCTGCAGCCTGCTGCAGCCTAACTGCCACTTATAAAAAAAGAGGGTGCACTATGAGGAGCCTGAAACTCTCTGCCACCAAGCCAGTTGCGAAGCCACCATTTCCAACATCTTGTGGTTGCTGTGATGGTCTGTTGCTTCCCACAGGAGGAAAACTGCACACTGCTGTGTGCCAGCAATGAGGCCTTAAGTCCTGCCTTTTCTTTGAGGGTTTAGGTTTCATTCTCAGACAGTGTTCTCATAGGCCAAACAACTGGGTTGAGGCTGGGAGTACCCTTGGATCATGACACAGTACAGATTTAGGAGGGCCGTTACCCTGGCTTCCTAGTCCTTAAACCAAGCCCAGTGGGTTCAGCTCTTTGTGCCGCCGGTTCCCCTACCATCCCCCCCGACATACTCTAGCCCATACATAATGATGCTTTTCTTCCTTCTCTTTCTTGGGAAGAGGATTTAAGAGCTTCATGGACACACCCAAGGCATTGTTAGTAAAAGTTCAGGAGGAGACAGTGACCTGGGTTAGGAATGAGCAGAATCAAAATTAGAGTAGGAGGGAAAAAAGGAAACATTATTCATTAAATCTACTGATTCCTAAGATAATAGGGTTTGTAGGAGTCTTGAATAGGACTCCCAAATTGTATAAAGTCCTCAACTTTTCCCTGTCATTGTCAAAACCAGCCTAACACCAGTTCATTAAGATCAAAACACACCCCGAGAGAAGGGAAATGCTATTCAGAGTGAACAAATAAAGCAAAAATGTAACAAGCTTGGGAAAGTAGACAAAATGAACAGTAAATTGGAGGGGTACACAGGAGAGGAAAGGGAAACAAGTCAAGGGTCTAGAGCAGAGGGCCAGTGAAGGTACATGGCACATGTGAAGGGCATTAGTGGTATGTACTACTCTCAAGAGCAAGAGCTGCATTTCTAAACACTGACATATGTAGCAGCTAAGAATTTAGACCCTTACATTTGGAGGCTGAATTCCAGCTCCCTCCTGTGAGTTTTGTGGCATCAGGCAAGTCACTTAAGTTCTCTAAGACTCAATTGCTTCATTTATAAAATGGGACCATTAATAGTAACTGTCTCATGGTGCTCTTTTGAGAACTTGTCTAGCACCTAAATAAGGCAATAAAGTATGACGTTGCTATTACATGAATATGTCCCCAATATATTGCTAAAACATGTGTAAGTTACAGAATATGATTAAATGATTCCATTTATGGAAACAGTTTCTTTATACATAAATACAAACTCACAAAAGAAAAAAACAACATTGTAGGATATAATAAATTCCTCTTCAAAGGTTTTAGCCCATAGATTGTTAAGTACGATGAGTTCTCAGATCTCTCCAAAGAACGAATGTATCAGTATGTTCAGCTCCCCTGTTCTTTGTTCTTCATTTTAAAGTTTAACTTCCTCATTCTTTACGTCTCCTTGCCCCTAGTTTCAGTAAACAACCCCCTCCTAGCCTCTATCACCTACCTCCATTCTGAGTCCCCCCGGTCACCTGCTCCATCCTGAGTCAACCCTAGTCACCTGCTCTGACCTGAGTCACCTTTAGTCACCTGTTCTGTAACTGTCCTTCCTGCCAAACTACTCACCCCACCTCTCTGGCTCGTACCCATGCTGTCTTTAAAACAGCCAGTCGGAATTAGCTTAGACTCTGTGGTCCAACCCTAGCCAATAGGTGAAAGACACAGCAGTAGAGATTAGCTGCATTAGGATAAGAACCCCTTCCCCTCCCTTGTTCAGGTGTGCTCTCACCATTGCTCAATCTGCGAGACCCACCCTTTTATAGAAGTAAAATTGCCTAGCTGAGAAATTAAATTTATGTTCGAGTGCTATTTCTTTTGCAGCACCGAAAATTTATTTCTAACACCATAAAAACCTAAACTCAAACTATTAACCATAAGGAACAGAAGTGATTTTTTTCTGCCTTATATCTTTCTGTATTGTTTGGTATTTATCTTTATAATAGGCAGGTATTATTATAAGAAAATAAAGATACAACTATGAAAGGAACAAATCAAATGACTACTGACCCTGAAGCATGGGGCATAATGTGGGGTCTCTAGGAGGACAAGCTGGCCAAGGCATCCTTGACAAATAAACAGGTGTTCCCTGCCAAGGCAAGCCTAAAGGACAGAAAGGAAAATAAGACTTCTTGCTAGAAAGAATGAAAAATGAAAATAAAAAGAAGGCAGAAGTGTTTAGTAATACAAAATGGGACCAAATACACAGTGCATGAGACATCCACACAACACCCAATATTTTTCATGCCAAAAGTAGATAAGACCCACCTTCCACCATTTTTAATGGAATAAGGTACTTTGTGTTGGCGTTCACAAAGATCACGTTTATTCCTCTGTCTGTGGCTGTGTCTGGCCTGTAGTTTAGGTGACTGAAGTTTGAGAAAACATAAATTTCTCTTGAAAGACAATATAGAGTCTATTTGCCAAGTGAAGAAGAATTTATAGGGCCATTTTTGACTGAAGTGTTCTGAGTATTAGAAAATAATTGTGAAACATATAAAGAAAAGCTTGCTGAATGGATTAAAGCTTTTGAACCTATAATTAACCCAAGAAGCTGGTTTTAAATGAATAGAGTGGGAATAGGAAATTTATTGCATCATTCTGGTTGTAATGAATATTCATTGTATGATTTCTCAACCAACATATGATGATCAAAAATAACTTTCTTGCCTTTCTATCTTCTGAAGAGGATATTGACAAGATACGAAGCATCTGAAACCATCTCCATTGTATTTCTATTTCTACCTGGGTCAATGAAACTATGAGCTTAGTGTTCTTAGGTAACTCTGGGGCTGGAGGATCCACTTCCTAGGTGGCTTGCTCACATGGCTGCAAGATGGTGCTGGTGGAAGCCTCAGTTTCTTTCCACATGGGACTTTCCACAGGGCTGCTCATGTGTCTTTCAGCATAGTGACTAGATGTTGGCAAAGCTGCTTATCTAAGAGACTGAGGCAGGAGCTGCAATTCCTTCTTTTATTACCTAGCCCTGAAGTCATGTAATAGCTTCAGAAGTCAGCATAGACCAGCCTTAAATCATTGGGAGGGAAATGTACAAAGGAGTAACTGAGAGGAGGTGAGGGTTATTGGAGGCCATCTTGAAGGTTGGTTCCCTTAGGCACCAATATATGCTGACAGTTTTCAGAGCTTGCATTGGAGGCAGTGTTGGGCAGAGATGGTACTCTTGGTAGAAGCTATCAAAGCCTGGATTGTGAGTTGGAAGTTTTGAATAATCACAAGACGAGCTACAACCTTGTCTGGAGGAAAAGGATGGACAATTTGACCTCCAAGGGGTGTCTGGGATCTAGCTTGGATCTACTCCCAAGTTATTCCTAAGCTTGAGATCCTTCGCCCCAGAACTAAATGGAACATCAGTGAATTGATTCATTCCATCAATAAAATTTTTATAGAGTACCTACTATGTGTGAGGCACAGTACTTGGCACTGTAACTACCTCTGCTTAATAGTAACTATCCCAATATTCAACTGTCCCAATGAATACTTACTGTCCCAGTAGTAATCCCAATGAAGTGACAAAGGAAAGATAAGCTCTTGGATATTGGAGGTGGTGATAAGATGACAAAAAGACTGACAGCTTTATATCATGAGGCTGAAAATGGGGGATGTGAATCCAGAATGAAGAGAAAGCAGTTTTCTCCTATAAATACTTAGCTTATTAATGAATAATAAATTTTCATAAGAAAAATTATAGTATGCTGTGAGGACTAGTCAATGTCAGGGAAGTGATATTAAATTGAGAAGTGATGAGTAGGAGATGTTTGAAGAAATGAGAGTGGGGAGGGAGTTGTAGGTAAGAGGGAACAGCATGTGCAAAGGCCATGAGGTGGGAATATGGGGAACTCTGAATCCTGAACTGCCTGCCCTATAATTTGGGAGTTACTGATAACTGAGATCCACATGGCTCAGTGCTTATTATTAGAAGAAAAGTCTTAGTCATTTAATACCAAATTATTTCTTCTTTCAGTTCTGGATAAAGACAAGTACATTATTCATTTTCCAGACTTCCAGAACATCAAGGCATAGTTATGGGGGCACATCTTAGAAGAAACCTTCTCTTATATCTGATAGCATAGGAAAAACATCTGAAATAGAACAGAGAAAGTTTAACAGATAATTTTATTGCTAACAGCTCTGGTTTCTTTCAGTGTCTAAAATTAAAGTGAATGGTTCAAGGAATATTGTGAAGTGGGTATTCCTCTCTTACGACCATTGGCATCATAGATGTCATCTTATGCAGGCAAACAAATAATTACAAGGGACAGTCAGCTATTTGTGTGAACAATCAATTCCATTCCTTTATCATCTGAAATAACCTCAGATACAAAAATTATAAATGAACACAAACAAGATTATGTAATGGTCCCTTTAAGATAAACCTGGCAGTGTTTAATTAGAAATTGCTGACTGTTCCAAAAATGACATTCTGTGTTCTTCAGTAAGATGGAGAACTTTTTTGTGTGTTTTTTCTTCCCTCCCATTCGGTTACAACAATGAGTCACCACTACCTGCAAAGCTAGACATGTAGATTCGCATCTTGTGCCAGAAAGCCCAGGTACCAGTTAGCCAGGATTTAAAATGAGAAGGGTAAAAAAGTTTAATTTACAGATTCAATTAAACATGAAAGTTTGCAGGGGGGAAAACACATCTCCCAACCACCATCCCCCACTTTAAAAAATGTATCTATTGATCTTCATTCCAAAGATGTTACATACGTTAGATAACTAATTTTTAATGATTTGTATAAAGCATTCATTTGTCACAAATCACCCAGAAAAACTGTAATGAGTACTGATACAAACAAAACTCCCAAGTTTTCTCTGACCACAGCACACTTCTAAAGGAAGGTCATTTCACCCTATTTCTATAAAGGCTATCTCTTGTGCCCACCTGTCCTTGGCTTCCAGGAAGCACAGAGAAGGTGAGGTAGTGGAAATATGGACTCAGAGACTCCTGCAAAGATGATGATTAGGTACAATGCACAGCAGCCCCAAGTACCTCCTAAGACAACTCCCCTCCCTGCCCTTTTCCCCCCCAAATGAGATCTTTCCAGACAAGAAACCTGACTCTTATTTTTATAATGCGTCAGGCATGCATAGCAAAAGAGCAGCTCTTTCTGCCCCTCCAGTTTAGGCAAGACCTTATCATCTGGACTGAAAAGTTAGAGTTTCACATCTTGGTCTTGGTGCAACTGAGTAGCCAACCAGAAAGAAAATAAAGGGTAAACTTATACTATATCTTCCAGAAATAAAGAAAAAGATAATGAATATGAGCACACACTCTTAAAAATATCTCTATGAAGCTCACATAGATGTAGATATAAATGTATTTCAAGATACCCATTGGGTTCCCCAGGCATGGATGGATTGGCTTATAAATTATTCCAAGATCTCTTTAGTGGCTGCATATTCAACCTGAATTATGTTTCAAGATCTGAAGCCCGCTTTTTCTCAGTTTTTAATGAAATGTGTCCAAACGTCACTCCTACGACTAAGTAAAAAAGGAAAGATAAGCTCCTGGACGTTGGAGTTGGTGATTAGATGACAATAAGGCTGACAGCTTTACATCATGAGGCTGAAAATGGGGGATTTGAATCCAGAAGGAGGAAGAACCACTTTTTCTTCTACAAAAACCAACAAGTCTCCTTTCTGAGAAAAAGGGAGACATTTTGACTGTGAGTGGGAGTTTTTAGTTCCTCTAAAGGGATTTTTCAGGGGCACGTTGTTCAACAAAAAATATTACCTATATAAGATTGTTCATCTACTAGACCAGAACTGTTCTTAATACTGTGTTCTGCACTGTTAATATTCAATAAGTTGTTAGCAGCAATATTCCAACAATGAAAAGAAGTACATTCATTATTCCATTATTTGCATTTAGTAGTTGCCGTCTTGAACATAGTCATAATGGATAAAGGCATCCAGGTGCTTTCTTTTTTAGAGACAGGGTCTTGCTCTGTCACTTAGGCTAGTATGTGTTTTCTTCCCTTTCCTTCCCATAGTGAAATGAGGTGATCGTGGCTGACTTTAGCCTCAACCTTCTGAGTTCAAGCCACCTTTCCACCTCAGCCCGATTAGCTGGAACTACAGGTGCCTGCCACCATGCCTGGCTAATGTTTTTATTTTTTTTGTAGAGAGGAAGTCTCACTATGTTGCCCAGGCTGGTCTTTAACTCCTGGCCTCAAGCAGTCCTTCCGCCTTGGCCTCTCACAGTGCTGGGATTACAGGTTTGACCTACCGCTGCCAGCCAAGGCCGGCACCTTTACAGGGATCTTCATGCTTGAGATGCTTATTTATTTCTGTATGCCCTCAACAAAAGGACTTCTATGCTCTTTGCATTTTTTCTAACAAATTTCTCTAATATCTTAGGAGCCTGAGCACTGATGTCTTTATTTTTACTTTTAACCAAGACTTTCATAATTTCTCAAATTCATTCCCACAAAGAAGACAATGACATCAAGAAAGACTTTGAGAATCCATCATTCTGTATATTCAGCCTATCTCCTCTCATTAAGAAAGAATCCCCTTTGAGTTGGGAAATATTCTTTCCTTGACTTCAATCCTTTGGTTTTAATGGGAGTTGCCTATCAGTTTAACACACCCCTGTTTACATGGATGAGGATGTGACCCAACTGGGCCGGTCATCATGCCCCATGGAGGATTGGCCCAAGAGACCCACACGTGATCGACATAGGCCAATGTGAGTCCTGGCTGAAGTTGACACCAGAGGTACCCCTTTGACTCTGGTGATGAAACTGGGAAGAGGTGAGCCTGGAAGCTGCCATCAATCCTGACTCTGGCCATGGGAAAAAGGTGACATAAGGAAATGGAGCCAACACTCAGAAAGAGGGAGAGAGTGGATTATGAGTCCCATCTCTGGTATTGTTCATTCAGCCCATCCTTGAAATATATGAGCTACCCCAAGACTCTTTCAACTAAGCATCCCATTTTATTCTTTTACTAAAGGTAGTTCAGGTTAGGTTTCTGTCCCTTCCTGATTAATTCAGGTTCTAACTGCATTAAGAAGCACCTTGCACAGTGGTCTGCCTAGCGTAGATACCTAATGTATGTGGGTTAAAGAACAACTGCTTTTATTTTTTAACAGGTGAACTTTAGAAAGCAGAAAAGGGAATTCGAAATTGGATGACTGTCTGAATTTTACTGTTACCATTAGCACTAATAGAGACACTATTTCAGGTCTACTGACATTTCAGGTCATACTCTGTGAAGTGATTAAAGGTACAGACCAATGCTGTCCAGTGGAAATACAACTTGAGCCACATATGTAATTTTAACAATTCTAGTAACCACATTTTAGAAAGTAAAAAGAAATAATTGAGATTAATTTTAATATTCTGTTTAACCCAGTATATAAAAAATTATCATTTCATCATTTAATATAAAAAATAATGATATATTTTTTAAAATTTCTTATATTGAGTCTTCAAAATCCAGTATGTATTCCATACTGAATCCAGTATATATCACATCTCAATTTGGACTAGCTACAGTTCAAGTGCTCAGTAGTTATATGTGGCTAGTGGCTACCATACTGGACAGTGCAGCCATATTTCCTGATCTTAATCCTGGTTCTACCACTCACTAGTTCTATGAACTTGGGAAACCTATCTGATTTATTTGAGCCTGAGTTTCCTCATCTGTAAAATGGAGATAATAATAATCATTCCTTCACCATAGGGTAGGTGAGGATATAGAGACGAGTGGGTTGGATGAAATTGCTGCCTACACTGAGCTATATTCTAGGGGGAGCAATGGACAACTTACTGCTATAAGTATAAACAAATGATGTCAGATAGTACTAAGACAACAATATAACAGGTTATTGAGAGAGCGAGTAACCATGAAGGGGATTGGAATAAGAGCTTAGACAGGGCTAACAGGGAGAACTTCTCTGAAGAGGCAATCAGTTAGGTACCCGCAAACTCAACAATGAAATGGAGCCAGCCACATTATAATCCAGGGTAGGAGGCCAGGATCTATGTTCCATGAACTAAATAACTATCTCTAAGAAAGAAAACACAAAAATAAGTATCCTAGGGAAGACTCCTGCATGGCAACTCATATGCCAGCAGCCAGCATCAAGTCATTTTTTAAGTTTTAGTGCCGTGAAGTGCTGGCGACAGCTGTTTAGTGTCCCACATACTTTTCTCAGGCAGCCCTTGCATCTGTTCCACACCTCTCAAGAGAGAATGAAAGAGAGAAAACAAACTCTGTTGACAGAAGGAGGTGTAGGCCTTTACGGCATTAAAAAAAAAAAAAAACAAATTACAGCAAGGTAATTCCAAGCTACTCTAGTTTTAAAAATAGGTCAGTCCAGGTACCATGGGTAACCCTGACAGATCTTTTCCACAAGCATGTGAAGAATACAGGTTTCAGGACGGTCCTGAACTTGTGAGGTCCTGCAGAGGCATACTCTCTGGGCGGTGCACATCTTGCTGTTGCTACTGCCAAGTGCCAAATTTGTCCTGGCTCGGGGGTGGACCCAATGTTCACAGTCTTGTTTTGACTTCTTCTGTCTGTTTCTCTTTGAAAGCAAATTGCCTCCCCTGGCTGTTTATGACATGTTTCAGGCAGCTGGCCTGGCAGCCTCTAGAATGCTTCTGAGTTGGCCATATAGGTAAGAAAACTCGAGGTTAGCTGCTGTATCACGGCAGCAAGGGGTTCAGAAAAGGGTTTGTGCTAAGCTCTTGCTCAGCTACTTATACATGTCAGCTCCTTTCATTCTCCTCAAAACAACCCCAAGAGAAAGATATATTACTATCAACATTTTGCAGTAGAGGAAACTGATGCTCAGAAAGGTAAAGTCATTTCCTCAAAGCCAAACACCAATTAAGTGTTGTCTCCAAATCCCCTGCTCTGAGCTAAATGGGAACAGTTAAGGCTAGAGAGAGGGGAGATACCTGGGGTGTCATGTGACAGTCCATTACATTTTTCCTAGGTAAAAATTCAAGCAACTTGAACTTGATTCTCTACCAAGACTTCACACTCCCAGGTCACCATGGATAGATTTTCCACATTGTTCCCAAGTTGGCTGCAAAGACACCAGATCATGTGTAGAAAAGATGCACTTCGGGGGCACAGGAAGTGTATCACTGGGAACAGAATCCAGAGAAACAGAGTGAAGAAGTTGGATCAGCACTGAAAAGCCAGATGCTAAATTCATTAATAGATGCCTTTTGGAGAGTTTTTAGAAGCTCAGGATCATAAGATTGAAGCAAGAATTTGAACAAGAAATAGAAAGCAAAACAGATCACATTATTCATCCTCACAAGATCATACTTCCACCTGCAGCAGTAATGGTGCTTTAAATTGGGTTGCATCACATAAGATCTAAACATAAACCCATGGATGACTTGCCTCCTACCTTTCCTATGCCAGCCCACCCAGCGTACTCTCACTGCTTCCTTGCAAATCGTGCTACCTGCCTACTTGTCAGACTCAATGCTTTCTCGTTCCTTATGATCCTGGGTAATCTTCGATCTCCCTGCCACATTTGACAATGCTAGTCACTTCCTTTTCTCAATACTGTACCTCTCTTGCTTTCTGTGATATCAGAATATAATGTGTCTTGGTTCTATGTTGCTGTGCAACAAATTACCCTAAAACTTAGCATCCTAAACAACACATATTTCGTATCTCTCAGTTTCTGTGGGTCAGGAAGCCAGGCACAGCTTACCTGGATCCAGTTTCAGGGTCTTGCCCAGGCTACAGGGAAGGTGCCAGCTAGAGCCATAGTCCTCTCAACTGGGGCTGGATCCATTTCCTGACCCAGTCATTGATTGCTGGAAGGATTCAGTTCCTCATAGGTTGTTGGACTGAAACCTTCAGTAGTCACTGGCTGATCACTGGAGGATGCCCTCAATTCCTTGCTATGTGGGCCTCTCCATAGAGAGCTTCATCAGACCAAGTAAGTGACAGCAACAGAGAGAATGCCACAAGGTGGAAGCCACAGTCTTTTTTTAACGTAAGTGTGGAAGCGACATCTCATTATGTTTGCTGTATTCTGCTCACTAGAAGGAAGTCACTAGATCCAGTCCACCCTCAAGAAGAGTGGATTATATGAGTGTGACTAGCAGGAGGTGGGGACTGCTGGCCCACCACAGAAAACACATGTAATATCTACTGAGCACCGTACCTCATATTTCTCAATGCGAGTAAGTGATGGCCATATTTGACATCATATTCTCCTGCTCAGGTAGGAACCTCCCCAACTTCCCTTGAGTTCAACCCCAGATGATGGAGCAATTATTGTGCCACCAGACATAAGAAAACTTAAGTATGCCTCCTCTATCCCACTCCATACATACTTTTTTTTCTTCCCCACAAGGCAGCCAGAGTAGTCTTTCTAAAACCCAAATCTGATTATGCCACCTTCTGCTCAAAACCTTGCAATGGGTTCTCAATGTCCTTTGCTTTGAAGATCCTGCATACGGAACCTACATTTACCTCTTCCATCTCTTCACCTGTCTCTCCTGTCAAGTTTCACCATACTTACTTTCTTTCAGTTCTTTAAACATGTCATTTTCACTCGCCTGTCGGACCTCTGCTGAGTATACCCCTTAATTTTCAGCCTCTGCACTCCAAGAAAAGGGGAGTCCTTTCTCTTACCTAGAACCTTCATGAGGGCAGAGATCATGCCTGTTAGTTTATCACTCTGTCCTTAGTAGCTAGGATGGTGCACAGTGGTACTCGACCATGGGTAAAAGAACGTACCTTACAGATGTTGGCAGAAGGTCCATAGATAAAGGGACTATGGGACTTGATGAGTTCAGGATTTGCTTCCAGACATCTGCTTCCTGGACTCTGCTTTCTCTTGGGATGCTGTCCTACCAGCCAAAAGCAGTAACATCATACGTTTAAGGCACTGTGATTTTAGGGTGGCCAAATGCATGAAGAAGAATTTATATCAAGTGCTTTCTTTCATATTGGAGGTTCCTGACATGTGTTTTCAAATGAATGAATAACTTAAGAGACCAAAGTAAAAAGAACACCTGTCAGTCTTAAAAATAACATCAGCTAGCATTTGTTAAATACTTTTGGCACATCAAGTGTGGTGCTAGGTGTTTTACATGTAGTAACCTCATTTAATGTTTACAACAACACTGTGGTTAGGTATCATTATTCCTATTCCCAAATGAGGAAACTGACACACATGAGGGCACAGTGATTTGTCCACAGACATACAGATTATAAGTAAACTGAATTTGGACAAAATGATAATGACTGCAATGGTTTACTAAGCCTTTATTATGTGCCAGGGCTTTTACCAGTACTTGATTTGAGTTCTCTTACTTAATTCTTCTAGAAACCTATTAAAATTGGGAACAGAGCTATTCTTGAATTACAGATGAAGAAACTAAGGTTCAGAGCATTTAAGAATATTGTCTCTGACAGCACAGTTAGCAAGAGGAAGTGCTGAGACTGATTTTTTTTTTCCAGAACATATTTTATTACAGCGATATTTTAAAGAAGAATTTAATTTTCAAGTATGAAATATTTTAAGGAGTATGTTAAAACTATAAGCTGACAACAGTGACCAAAGTTAGCCCTCTCTCTTTCTCCCTAAGAAGAAAAGGCTGTATAAATATTTAGGAGACTTGAAATCATCACTTTAAGAAAAAAATGAAATATCTCAGTGAATTTTCGGTCTGTTCGATAGTGAAATCAAGATTAATTTACATCTTTCTCAGCACCACATCGCACTTATTCCAAAATTGACCACATAGTTGGAAGTAAAGCACTCCTCAGCAAATGTAAAAGAAGAGAAATCATAACAAACTGTCTCTCAGACCACAGTGCAATTAAACTAGAAGTCAGGACTAAGAAACTCAATCAAAACCGCTCAGCTACATGGAAACTGAACAACCTGCTCCTGAATGACTACTGGGTACATAACGAAATGAAGGCAGAAATAAAGATGTTCTTTGAAACCAATGAGAATGAAGACACAACATACCAGAATCTCTGGGACACATTTAAAGCAGTGTGTAGAGGGAAATTTATAGCAGTAAATGCCCACAAGAGAAATCTGGAAAGATCTAAAACTGACACCCTAACATCACAATTAAAAGAACTAGAGAAGCAAGAGCAAACACATTCAAAAGCTAGCAGAAGGCAAGAAATAACTAAGATCAGAGCAGAACTGAAGGAGATAGAGACATAAAAAACCCTCCAAAAAATCAATGAATTCAGGAGCTGGTTTTTTGAAAAGATCAACAAAATTGATAGACCACTAGCAAGACTAATAAAGAAGAAAAGAGAGAAGAATCAAATTGACGCAATAAAAAATGATAAAGGGGATATCACCACCGACCCCACAGAAATACAAACTACCATCAGAGAATACTATAAATACCTCTACGCAAATAAACTAGAAAACCTAGAAGAAATGGATAATTTCCTGGACACTTACTCTCTCCCAAGACTAAACCAGGAAGAAGTTGAATACCTGAATAGACCAATAGCAGGCTCTGAAATTGAGGCAATAATTAATAGCCTACCAACCAAAAAAAGTCCAGGGCCAGACAGATTCACAGCCGAATTCTACCAGAGGTACAAGGAGGACTTGATACCATTCCTTCTGAAAGTATTCCAATCAATAGAAAAAGAGGGAATCCTCCCTAACTCATTTCACAAGGCCAACATCATCCTGATACTAAAGCCTGACAGAGATACAACCAAAAAAGAGAATTCTAGACCAATATCCCTGATGAACATCGATGCAAAAATCCTCAACAAAATACTGGCAAACCGAATCCAGCAGCACATCAAAAAGCTTATCCACTATGATCAAATGGGCTTCATCTGTGGGATGCAAGGTTGGCTCAACATACGCAAATCAATAAATGTAATTCAGCATATAAACAGAACCAAAGACAAAAACCACATGATTATCTCAATAGATGCAGAAAAGGCCTTTGACAAAATTCAACAGCCCTTCATGCTAAAAAAAAACACTCAATAAATTCGGTATTGATGGAACGTATCTCAAAATAATAAGAGCTATTTACGACAAACCCACAGTCAATATCATACTGAATGGGCAAAAACTGGAAGCATTCTCTTTGAAAACCAGCCCAAGACAGGGATGCCCTCTCTCACTACTCCTATTCAACATAGTGTTGGAAGTTCTGGCTAGGGCATTCAGGCAAGAGAAAGAAATCAAGGGTATTCAGTTAGGAAAAGAAGAAGTCAAATTGTCCCTGTTTGCAGATGACATGATTGTATATTTAGAAAAACCCATTGTCTCAGCCCAAAATCTCGTTAAGCTGATAAGCAACTTCAGCAAAGTCTCAGGATACAAAATCAATGTGCAAAAATCATAAGCATTCTTATACACCAGTAACAGACAGAGAGCCAAACCATGAATGAACTCCCATTCACAATAGCTTCAAAGAGAATAAAATACCTAGGAATCCAACTTACAAGGGATGTAAAGGACCTCTTCAAGGAGAACTACAAACCACTGCTCAGTGAAATAAAAGAAGACACAAACAAATGGAAGAACATACCATGCTCATGGATAGGAATAACAATATTGTGAAAATGGCCATACTGCCCAAGGTAATTTATAGATTCAATGCCATTCCCATTAAGCTACCAATGACTTTCTTCACAGAATTGGAAAATACTGCTTTAAAGTTCATATGGAACCAAAAAAGACCCTGCATTGCCAAGACAATCCTAAGCCAAAAGAACAAAGCTGGAGGCATCAAGCTACCTGACTTCAAACTATACTACAAGGCTACAGTAACCAAAACAGCATGGTACTGGTACTAAAACAGAGATATAGACCAATGGAACAGAACAGAGCCCTCAGAAATAACACCACACATCTACAGCCATCTGATCTTTGACAAACCTGACAAAAACAAGAAATGGGGAAAGGATTCCCTATTTAATAAATGGGAAACTTGGCTAGCCATAAGTAGACAGCTGAAACTGGATCCTTTCCTTACTCCTTATACAAAAATTAATTCAAGATGGATTAGAGACTTAAATGTTAGGCCTAAAACCATAAAAACCCTAGAAGAAAACCTAGGGAATACCATTCAGGACATAGGCATGGGCAAGGACTTCATGTCTAAAACACCAAAAGCAACGGCAACAAAAGCCAAAATTGACAAATGGGATCTAATTAAACTAAAGAGCTTCTGCACAGCAAAAGAAACTACTATCAGAGTGAACAGGCAACCTACAGAATGGGAGAAAATTTTTGCAATCTACTCATCTGACAAAAGGCTAATATCCAGAACCTATAAAGAATTCAATCAAATTTACAAGAAAAAAACAAACAACCCCATCAAAAAGTGGGCAAAGGATATGAATAGACACTTCTCAAAAGAAGACATTCATACAGCCAACAGACACATGAAAAAATGCTCATCATCACTGGCCATCAGAGAAATGCAAATCAAAACCACAATGAGATACCATTTCACACCAGTTAGAATGGCAATCATTAAAAAATCAGGAAACAACAGATGCTGGAGAGGATTTGGAGAAATAGGAACACTTTTACACTGTTGGTGGGACTGTAAACTAGTTCAACCATTGTGGAAAACAGTATGGCGATTCCTCAAAGATCTAGAACTAGAAATACCATTTGACCTAGCCATCCCATTACTGGGGATGTACCCAAAGGATTATAAATCATGCTTCTATAAAGACACATGCACATGTATGTTTATTGTGATACTATTCACAATAGCAAAGACTTGGAATCAACCCAAATGTCCATCAGTGACAGACTGGACTAAGAAAATGTGGCACATATACACCATGGAATACTATGCAGCCATAAAAAAGGATTAGTTCGTGTCCTTTGTAGGGACATAGATGCAGCTGGAAACCATCATTCTCAGCAAACTATAGCAAGAACAGAAAACCAAATACCACATGTTCTCACTCATAGGTGGGAATTGAACAATGAGATCACTTGGACACAGGAAGGGGAGCATCACAGACCAGGTCCTATTGTGGGAGGGGTTAGCGGGGAGGGATAGTATTAGGAGATATACCTAATGTAAATGAGTTAATGGGTGCAGCACACCAACATGGCACATGTATACATATGTAACAAACCTGCATGTTGTGCACATGTACTCTAGAACTTAAAGTATAATAATAAAAAAAAAAAAGAAAATAATTCTCTGGTATAAAAGGAGAAAAAAAAAATTAAAGCCAGCCACTAATATACTACTCACTTCCATTTTATTAAAGAAAAGAAAATACGTCAATATATAAGAATACAGAAATGTTTTTATTTCCTGTTGTCTTGAAAACAATTACTAAAATGCAATTCAAGATATTGTTGGGCTTCTCACTTGTATCATGAAGGTGACAGCACAGACAGTAACAATTCATAATATCATGGCTTTCCAGGGTGGGCACACACCCAGCATGTTCCTTATGCTATTGCCACTGTCCCAACTGAATAGTGGCATATCTCCCTCCCTTACTCAGAGCCGGGATTTGAACCCAGGCCTGTCTGGTGCCCAAGACTACGCTATTATCATTAATGAACCACCTCTCACACAGTCCTTTGTCTCACCTACCCAGGCCACTGTACTGACCACAAAGCATAGAGAAAATTTGTTCCTCAATTGCCATGATATTGGATTCTTGCTCAAAGAAAGGCCGCAGACTCACTGGACTCTGAAAATAACCATAGCAGGCTCCTCTGAGTCCTCTCTGGGTAACTGAGCAGGAAGGTTTTCCAAGTCTTCATCAGGTCCAGTGGTTTTAAAAGCAGGCCAATATTCAGAATCAGCTGGAGGTTCTCACAAGCTTCGTATTCCCAGGAGCTGACACAGACCCGTGGACTCAGAAGCACCAGGGCCAGGGCTTAGGAATATGTTTTAACAAGCTCCTCAAGGACTCTGATGGTCAGCCAGATAGGAGCTAACAATTCCTCCCCAAACCCCTGGTCCCAATCACAACTCTACCCCACGAGACCCCCAAGCCTGCCACATCTCCCTTTATATGCCCCAAAGAGGATGCTTCAATGCCTGCTGGTGATTGAGAAGAAGCAGGTTTGGCCCCCAAAATAGCAAGAGTGATACATGTCTAATTCTACTACTGATTTTTTTTTTTCATTATTTAACCAAAACATGCATTCTTTTCTGGATACCACTATAAACTCCCCTTTTGAACATTAAATAAAAGATGACAATGATATCTATAACTATTTATGGGATATTTACTATATGCTTTATATACACTATTGCTAATTGCAGCACCTCTCCGAGGTATATTTTATTCTCTCCACTTTGCAGTTAGGAAACCGAGGCTCAGAGCGGTAAGTTAACTTGCCTAAACATGTCCCTCCTGCACATGGCAGGACCAAGATTTGAATGTAGATCCTGATTCAACTCCAGGGCCCACATTTCCCCGATTGTCCATTTGCTGTGTCATCTGGGGCAAGTTACTTAACCTTTCAATGCCTTAATTTCTCCATCTGTGCAAAGAAGGAAACAAAAGAACCTCACTCATAGGGTTGTCATTTAGATTAAATGAAATAATTCATGTCAATTAGCACAGTAATATTAAATATTATATTAGTTGTTTTTTATACCTGGGCTGTCCAAATATGTCTTGGAAAATACTTGAGCCCTCTAAATAAAATACTTGAGCCCTTGCAAATTATTTCAGCATGTGTGCAAATTCCGACTTACTCTCAGTGACTCTCAATGCTTATTAGCATATTAAAGACCCAGAGAAATTCCACAGTGAAGAATTCAGTTTACCCCAAGCTGGAAGATATAAGTTTTTAAACAAATCTCTTAATTTTCACTCAACATTTTGGTCCTACCCAAGAAGGAAAGGGGCCTTTTACGCCCGATTTGGAATGGAATTACTTTGATAATCTCACCCTTCGCTCGTGCTTGGAAAAGGCCCTACTAGAAGAACATACCATTAAGTACTTGCTTTGATACTGACTGTTAATCCCATGGCCCAGCTTGACATTGTCTCTTAGCAACGTCCTGTCCTTTTCCCCTTTTCATTCTTGTGCCTCTAACAACACTTCCTCTCCTCTGATTTCTCTTCGGCCTCCGGCTTTCAAGGCCCCTTAAGCCTCCTGTACACAGAGAGAAGCAAGAGCTGAAGGCCCCGTGCACATATTTATGTTAATAGCGCTGAGGGGAGGAACAGGCTGTTCTGGGGACTGCTTTCCAACTGTCACATAAATCAGTCAGAAAAAAAAGGTTACTACTTTCACAAAGACACTGCCAGCGTGGAGCAGCAGGTCTTGGCAATGCATTGCTCCCTGATTCCCCGCCCCCTAAGCTGAGCTTCCGTCACGTCTCCCTCATTCTCGATTCTCCAGGCAGGAGGGGATGAAGGATTTTGTAGATGCAGAGGATTTCCAAGTCAGAGGGGACCTCTGAGATCATTTAGTGCTAAATCAAATGGAAACTTCTAGTAAATATCTCTGCCTGGGTCCTTTCCCCAGAGATTCTGGAGCAGTTGTTTGGAAGTAGGGCACAGGAATTTTTTTTTTTTTTTTTTTAAGCTTTCCAGTTGATTCTAATGTATAGTCAGGACTGGGAAGTACTGAATGGACTCATATTCTCGTGGAGAGACTGAGGACCAGAGAATGTGAAACTTCCTTTAGATCACACAGACCATTAGTGATAGGGTGGAGCCTTCATTGCCAGTGGTGTTTTCTTGCAAAATGTTATGCTGTCAGTAAGTCCTGGGGTAGAGAAGCAGAAAGACCTAGACAGTAGTGTTATTAGAGTTTTGCATCCCAATCACTTGGGAAGCTGTTTTAAATCTGCCTTCACTTTCCTTGTTTCCCTGGACCTACTGAGTCAGAATCTCTCTCTTTTTAAATAGAGACAGGATCTCACTGTGTTGCCCAGGCTGGAGTGTAGTGGCATGCACATAGTTCACTGCAGCCTCCAACTCCTGAGCTCAAGTAATCTTCCTGTCCCCACTTCCTGAGTAGCTGGGATTACAGGTGTGTGCCACCATGCCCTGCTATTTTAAAAAAAAAAAAAATTGTAGAGATAGGGTCTTGCTATGTTGCCCAGGCTGATCTCAAACTCCTAGCCTCAAATGATCCTCCCACTTCAGTCTCTCAAAGTACTGGAATTACAGGCAAGAGCCATTACCCTCAACCTGAATCAGAATCTCTTGAAGGAACCCTAGCACGCAGATTTTGCAAAAGTCCTTTGTGTTAATTTTGACATATACTTCAGTCTAAGAACACCAGCCTGATAGAAAGAAGCACAGATTTGAATTAGAAAAACCAGGCTCCAAATTTGAAATCCATCAAATGCTAACTGTGGTTTTTTGAACAAGTAATATAACTTCTCTAACCTTCAGTTTCTTCATCTGCAAAATGAGACTACACAGCTAACCCTCTTCATCCTTCAGTTTTATAATTAAAATGTCATTTTTCCTAAAAAGGTTTGACTGAGCTTTCAGACCAGTCCAGCCACCCATCCTCCCAGGATACATTTTCAGAGAACACTTCATACACTCCTGCCTTGTGACAATGATCACAATTCACTGATCAAGTAGTTTGAGGCTTAATACACGTTCTTTAATGAATAAATATCTAATTACGATTAAAGAGATGTGCAATGGATTACTTGCTTTCTGTCTCCACTACCAAAGCTCAATAAGATAGGAAGTTGGGCTGTCCTGTTCACTGCAGTATCCACAGCACCTGGTGTGAAGCTGGCACTCCATAAACATTGGTTAAACAAATGGCTGAACAAATGACCAATATATGTAAAGCATCTGGCATACAGTAAGTATGTAACACATGTTGCCTGTTATAATTATTTTCAGGCCAGGTGCTGTGACTGATGCCTGTAATCCCAGCCACTCTGGAGGCTAAGGTGGGAGGATCACTTAAGGCCAGAAGTTCAATATCAGCCTTGCCAACAGAGTAAGGCTCCATCTCTAGAAAATAAAAAATAATAAAAATAAAATTAGCCAGGCTTTGGTGGTCCATGCCTGTAGCCCCAACTACTTGAGAGGCTGAGGTGAGAGGATTGCTTAAGCCCAGGAGTTTGAGGATGCAGTGAACTATGATCATGCCAGAACACTCTAGCCTGGGTAACAGAGTGAGACCCTGTCTCTAATTTATTAATTCATCTTCAGAGAGGCCAGGTGTTTTAACCAAAGACGCACAACAGAGCTGAGATTTGAACTTAGCCTACGGGACTTGTTTGTAATTCATTGTATTTTTCTGCCTTAAAGTTTTCATATTAGGGGGGCAGGATCTAGGAAGAAATGGCAGGCTGTCTCTGTCAGCTAGAATGAGCTGGAGACCTGTCTCTTATACGCCCTCAGTCTCCACGGATGTAATCCATGCACACGCACGCACACACACACACATTTGCAGACTAAGATGGCTCTGTTGGCCTTGTTCTACTCTTGAGAAAATTTTGGTTGATAAACTCCTTGAAAGCAGTCACCATGGTTTTGCATGATCTATCCACTGCAAGACAGATCCACGGGAGTCCTATGATTTACTGATGATAAACTTGTGAGCAGTAACGCGGTCTGGATCCCAGCACTAGTCAAACATGATGGGGCCAAATCATTGTGATAATCTCTGGATTTCCTCATTGGCCATCATGCTGTCTGTGATTCTCAGGAAATGGGTGACTGGAGGGGCACAGAGGGAGGTGGAATTCACATTATTGGTGGCTTAACACACATTGGGGAAAGGAGTTCAGAATAAGGCTATGGGTGAATGTTTTCGGGAATGACTGGATGAGTGCTTGTGTGTCTACACTAGCATGAAAATCAAGAAATATGAAAGTTTTCATTTTAATAGCTTTCATTTAGTTAGCGGTTATTAGGCCCCAGATGCTGTTTCTAGTACTTTACAGACATTATCTCATTTAGTTCTTTGGACTCCAAGGCATTGAAATCATCATCATCAGTATCATCAGGGGAGAAAAGTGAAGCTAAGAGTAATATGCCAAATGTTACAAACATCTGTATGAGGCAAGACCAGCATTGGAACCAGGTTTAATCAATGATTTCAGAGCCTTCCTTAGCACAGTCAACCGATATTTAATGGGCACCTTGTATGTACCATGTTTTGTTTCGTTTTGTTTTGTTCTTATTGCAAGGAATATATTACAGACAAAGACACATGTTCTTGTGGGACTTAGATTCTCTCAGGAGGAGACAGGCCAAATCTAAGTTCTGTGATCTGTTAGAAAGTGATAGTGCTAGGCCAGGTATGGTGGCTCACGCCTGTAATCCCAGCACTTTGGGAGGCCAAGCCGGGCGGATCACCTGAGGTCGGGAGTTCAAGACCAGCCTGACCAACATGGAGAAACCCCGTCTCTACTAAAAATACAAAATTAGCTGGGCGTAGTGGCACATGCTTGTAATCCCAGCTACTTGGGAGGCAGGGGAATCGCTTGACCCCAAGAGGTGGAGGTTGCAGTGAGCCGAGATGGCACCATTGCACTCCAGCCTGGGCAACACGAGCAAAACTTGGTCTCAAAAAAAAAAAAAAAAAAAAAAAAAAAAGGAGTGCTATGGGGAAAAAAACGGGCAGTGCAAAAAGGATGGGGAGTGGGTGGGAGGCTGTGCACATGGCATCTGTGATGCAAGTTTCCAATTTAAACAAAGTGATCTGAACAGGCCTTGATGATCAAGTCACATTTGCAGAAAGAAGGGAAGACTTGTAAGAGGTCTTTACGCTATGTTATGCCACGTTTGGGCTGCCTCTTTAAAATGATTGGATGGATGAGTGAGTTAATAAAACTACTATTGATTAAGCACCTACTATGTCTCGGGCTGTGCTAAACACTTTATCCATAATTTCTAATTGAACCCTATAAGAATAATGTAATCTTCATTTTTTTCAGATAAGGAAATTGAGACTCAGCAAGAATAAAAAAGATTATCCAAGTTGGGCACAGTGGCTCATGCCTGTAATCCAGGCACTTTGGAAGGTGAAGGCAGGGGTATAATTTGAAGCCAGGAGTTTGAGACAAGCCTGGGTAACATAGCAAGACCCCCATCTCTACAAAAAATTAAAATATTAGCCAAGCATGATGGCACGCACCTATAGTCCCAGCTACCCTGGAGGCCGAGGCAGGGCAATTGCTTGAGCCCAGCAGTTTGAGGTTATGGTGGGCTATGACTCTGCCACTGCACCCAAGCCTGGGTGACAGAGGGAGACTGTGTGTCTATAAAAATAATTTTTTAAAAAACTGAGATTGTTCAAGATCAGCTAGTAAGTGATGGGACCGGGATTTAAACTCCATTCCTCCAGCTCCACAGCCCCTGCTCTTTTGACTACCACAATGCTTCCATTCTTTCTTGGACTGACAAAGAGCATGGGGAGGCTGAGGGCTGCTGAGTGGACATGCACAGCCCCCAAGCCAACCTCAAAGGCATAGATTATATTCCTTTCACCTTTGCATAAAGCCACCCAGCCCTGACTTGAAGAAGTCGTCCTGCACCGCTCCCTGAGACAAGGATGCTGAGTCTGGGTGCTCACACCTGTAGGCGGCCTGGTTGACCTGCTCAGTTCTCCCTGTGTTGCATTCTCTCTTACACATACTCAATTTTCTTTTACATGGTTTTGACATTTCTTTCTTTAGTGGTGATAGCAGACAGATGTGGAGATGCAGTTCCTAAGAGCTATACCATTTTCAAATGTCAGAAAAATGCAAGGTTTCTGGAAGTTCATTGCCCTCAGCTCCTTAAGAGCATTGCTCTTTTCACCAAGGAATGGTGGAACCCCGGGTGCTAGAGGCTAAGCATCTTCCTAGCATGCTTTTGAAGGAACTGTTCATAAACTTGTTGGAGTCTCATTCTTGACTTGGCAAATGTGGCTCTCATCAATGGTCTTCCCCGAGTCTGACCTCATTCCCTCATGCTGCAATTCTTCCTTCTTGTGGACATTAGGAGCATGTCATCTAAGGGGACTTGCTGAAGGCAATTCTACCCAGCCTATACTTGTATTCTGTCTCCCTCCAGCTTCATGAGTGGTAAACTCATGAAAATATAAATATAATACAATATAAATATTGTAAGTAAATGACATCCACTTAGAAGTCTGCAAGGAAAAAAAGTGGGTTGTTTAAGTGAATTTTGTTGTTCAATATAAAATTCTATCAAGACATTTAGGTATGAATGTGAAATGACATGAGTGCTTTGAAAGTTAGGAGCACCACAGAAATATACTTTGGAAATAATGAAGCAGCAGCAGCAGCTGGGAGAAGGATGGTAGAATCCTCTCTGGGTTGCCTGGAGTTTCACAGCCTCAGTCCACTCTACGACCCCAAGGCAACCCCAAAGGCATAGATTCTGTTCCTTGCACCCACTGTACATACATATATTAAATACTTATATAGTATGAGGACAGCTTGTATTTATTAAAATATTTTCATGTTTTGAAGGCACTGTTCATGGCCATTAATTTATTTAATCTCAGTCAAGCATCAAAACAACCTAGTTAATGGGATGTAGTGATTTAAATCCCTATTTTCCAAACGAGGAATCAGAGACCACAGCAGCTCAGTAACTTGTCCAAGGTCAAAGCCAGTGAATGATGAGAGTATGATTCATGTCCAAGTGTCCAGAGTCAAGCTCTCATGTGTTTTCCCTGACAAGGAAAGGGTGCTTGATACCAGATTCATTTATAGGTATAGGATGATCACACCCTACCCTACCTCTGTCTCTCTCTCGTGCCTATGTCTCTATTGTTCTGTCTCCTCTCTCTCACCTTCTTTTTCTCTGTCTCACCTTGGATTTAAGTTTACTCCAAGATGAATGTGCAGAAAAGCCTCATTATATGATTATTTCACCTACAAGGTGATCCTGTGATAGGGACCCCAAGAGTGACCTTCTATTGAGACCTTAATAAATTGCTCTGAAGTCCAGAGCTGGCTGCATGCTCCGGTGCCCTACAGCAGATAAAATCCTCACTTGGGGCAGCATGTATGATAGCATCCATGATGGTGTAGACTCACACAGTGGGAGAGATGATCCAGGTTGCTTAGAGTCAAGGCCAAACCCCCAGACCTTTGGGGCCTTTCCTGTTTCCTCCTTTACACTCGTCACACTTTGATATATTTGCTTATCCAATGTGGGTCTCCCCATTAGATGGAGCTACATAGGGAAAGAACTATGTGTGCCTTGTTAACTGCTGTCCCCTTGGTCTATAGCATCATGTCAGTCACTGGGTAAGCCCTCCAAAGAGAGGGGGAATAACTGTATGAATGAATACGTGAAGTATTGATGGAGTAACAATAATTTCACATGTCACTCTTCTCAGAAACACTCATATTTTCCAAGATTCTCAGTGAAGATGCATCTTAACCTCTTTAGGATTTTCACAGGGAAGGAATTCCACATGAACAGCCTGTTCTGGAATGAGTGGTTATGAGATGGGATGAGAGTATTTTCTCAGTGTTTCTCAAATGGCACCGTGCAGCCCCTTGGGTATTAACTCAGCCCCATCACCAAAACCAACAGTGGTTGGACCTCAAGGAACAGGAACTTTGGGGAAGCTGAGAAGAAAGGCAGCTGGGGCCTGACTTCATACTCTCAGGATTCCCTCCCTGTGAGCCTCTGGTTATTCTATCCTGAACGCAAGGCAGATATGGAGAAGTTCTGAGTCAGGTCCTAGAAGGTGAGGTTCTTATGGGACAATAACAATTGGAACGAACTTCTGTCCTTGCTGGGTCTGTTATTGGAATTAAGCCCATCTTTTTTCATTTTATTCAAACTGAAGACACTTTCTGGCAAGGTGTTAGATTGCCACCAAAAATATCAGCCAAGGGCTTATGAAGTCAAGTCCTGAGAAACTTGTGTCAATTTATGCTCCGGGTAAAAATTACTATGAGATTCAGCATCCCGGCAGGTTCATTTGTTATATACTAATTTCCATGTCCTAAACTAAAAACCTGCAAGGAGCTGTGTATAAAATCAACAACAAAGTCCAGCGTGGCCTGTTCTATCCCAAGTAAGGATAAACTGATAGATGAACTGTGGAGGGCACACCAGAGTGATCTTCTTTCCCAGTGTAAGAGCAGAAAAGAACTGAACATTTTCTAAGTTCCAATTCAAACCTTGATCAAAGATCCCATCAAAACGAACCTTACCAATAACAACCTGTATTGAATACTGAATATGTACCAAGCTTTGTGCTAAGCACCTTTCGTTTATATTGACCAATTAGTCTTCTCAATGATTTCATCAAGTGGGTTTTATTATTTGCTCTATCTGATAGAAAATGAAAGAAACAGAAGCTCCCAAACTTCATTCAACATGCCCGAGCTTGCAAACCAGCAAAGACCAGGATTAAAGGCTGGGCAGTTAGCCTCTGGAACCTCTGCCTTTAATGTTGGTTAGGTAATAAATCCAACATTCAGGAATATAATCAAAGTGCTCATTGCAGGTCTTGTTGCAGTTTGAGACTCCTTATGGTGGCAGATACTTAAACCTCATAGTACAACATTTTTTCTTCTTCTATTTCCTGGTACGAAGAGAAAGTCCTAGAATAATTAACTGGAAAATTCATTCTCCAAATGTTTTGCATTGTACCAAGGCTAAATTGGATAGGTCAAGATGCCCTCCTGTCTGTCCCCTGGGATTCTGAAGAAATGTTTAAATTACTTTTGTATACTTGTAGCATTTGGGTGGAGAAAAATCTAGGGATTATCTAGGATTCTTAACAGCCGTGACAATCAGGATAAAGAACATGGCCATAAAGAGGTACCCTGATAGGGAATGGCAGGCTTCACCTACTCCCTACGCATTTGATCTTTGCAGCAAGCTTAAGTCAAACTTGCACTTCATTCACAAATATACAAAAAGATGGCCAACATCAGTAGTATGGAAGGGAATTAAAATTAAATGATGTGTTTTACATATCGTTTTGGCAAAAACTTCTGAGTTTTGATAATATCGATCATAGCGAATGTGAGGAGAAGCAGGTACTTCCATAGATTGCCAATGAAAGGATGAATTGGAATGGCTATTTTGGAAGGTGATTTGAAACCATTAAAAATGTATACCACCTGTGAGCCAGCAATTCTAGTTCTTGCCATCTACCACCAGGAAACACTTATATTCACAAAAGTGTTCACTGCAGCATAATTTATGGGGCCAAAAGCTGAAAATCATAGAAATGTAATATGTCCATACCATGGAGTATTACACAGCTCATGAAAAGATAAATTTCTATGACTGACAACAAATAAAATGCATAAGACATACTGTTAATTTAGAAAACCCATACAGCACGGCATCATCCAATTATGCACACACACACACACACACACACGCACCAGTGTATAGGAAAAAGAGTGCAGAGGTACACAAAAGACTCAAAGAGGAGACTACTTCTGGGGAAGTTCTAGGGATGGAGAGCAACAGTCAAGAGAACCACACATCATTCAACAAATATTATTTAGCACTTTCTCTGCCAGGCACTGATGCTACCCTGTGATGAACAGACCAAAATCCTTGGAATCACGACACCAATATTCTAGTATTAGTATTACTGTTAAGCATGTGTATGGAACAAGAAAGAATTTATATATTACTTGTAATTAAAAATAAATACAAATAAAAGCTAATAATGAAATCACTCACAATTTGAGATAAAAAAAAAAGTCAGCTGGTTATTTTGGATTTTGAGAGTACTTGCAAATAGTCCCAACCACAAATGTTGTATTGGTGGCTGTCATGAGGCTACTGTAATTCCTCAAATGGTCCCCTTTGGACAGTTGGCACAGACAGGAATGCATGCAGGAAGAATCTCACACACCTCAAACGCCTGCACACAATTTTGATAGTTGCTTCTATTAACATTTTTGGGGAGCAACATTAGACACAAAGTAGGAGTAAAACCCAATCCAATTATACATATATTCATAAACGATATGTACAGGAATAATCTTAGCGGCACTATTAAGAGGCCTAAACTGAAAACTACCTAAATGTCCATCGGTGGTTGAAAAGATGAATTGTCTACTATATTCACACAAAAGAATGACATATAGCAATGAAAAGCAACGCATTAAAATGAAATGTAACAATAGATGAATCTCATTGACAGTGATGAATGAAGGAAGACTGACTCAAATATAACGCACTCTAATTCCATTTATTGAGAGTTCAAAAAAAGGCAAAAATAACACATGATACTAGAAGGTGGAATAGTTGTTACCCTTAGGAAGAAGCAGTAGCTTGGGTGCATTATGAAGGCTTTGTCAGGACCTAGATTGTTCTGCTTCCTGATCTGGGTGCTGGTTGCCTGGATGTGTTTATGAGTTGTGTTGAGTTTTACAGTTGCTACTTGTAACTTTTTTGTAGGTATATTCTACTTGCATCACAAGCTTACAAAGAAAAAAAAAAAGCCCTGAAATCCACTTTGTATTTTGGAAACTCATCTTTGTCAAGTCACATGCCTTCTCTGGGCTTTAGTTTTACCATCCAAAAAATGGGAGAGAAATTTGTTAGCTGATCAGGAAGGGCTCTTCCAAATTTATGGCTCTGTGTCTCACCTCTTCCATTCCAATAATTCATTCCTAAAGGAATTAAAAAACCTAGAGAATGAGGCTTGTAGAAGGCTTATCAGGTCACATGTGCCCATTTTCAAAGCATTTTGTTATAAAGACACAATCAATGAGCAACGGAAATTATGTCTTTCCAGGAAAACACACATAGTTAATTCTTCCCCAAAGTGCTTGTGGGATAAGTGGGAATACGCCAAACGCTGCTTCTATCACACATCCTATGGTCATGCCAATACAAACAGACTGTGAGGGGAGAGTCAGCAATTTAGGAGGCAGAGCTGTTCCTGGTAGGAAGGAGGCAGCCACTATGCTCATGACTGACCACCTGTTTGCAAAAGCACTTCCTCTCTGAGTGGAGCTGGTTTGTAATTTTCCTCTTACTGCTACTGGAAGTCCTTGAATGGCAATATCACAACTTGTACCCATTCACAACAGGAAAGTTTGACATCCGCAGATAATCTTGGCATGCAAGGAGGAAAAGTCCAGTACTGCCTGTCAGCTTCTATATAAGAACCAGGAAGATAATTTCTATAGTGTATACTATGATATAATCATTACGCTCGAGGTGGGCCTTCAGCCAGGGACTCTCTTCCTAGTTGTATCCAAGCCCCACTGATATTTGCAAGGCAGGGACCCCAAAGAAATCAACTCAAGGCCCTAAACAGACCCATTGTGTTAACTCAATTTAAGTCCACAGACATGGACTCTTGGGTGAGTGAAGCAGTCTCCGATGAGTAGGGGTGTTATCCTGACTGTTTAGAGAGCTGGTCCTTATGTGAAGGGTTGGTTCTCAGAGGAAAGCTCAAATTAGCAGTTGAAAATAACCAGACACAAAATCTGATAGGGGTTCTCAGGTCATTTAGATCAGTTCTTCTCAAATGATCAGAGGCGAAGGACCAGTTTTGTTTCATTTAGTTTGGTTATATTTTTGTAACCATTCACAGGCCAATACCTTTTTTTTTAATTCAAGAAAATTGAATGATTACAAATGGAATAAAGAGACAAAATATAAACCGCATTTTTTAATTAGTTTCAACAGACATTATTCTGTCCAGTGGCTATAAAAATTCAGATATTCTCCTTGATCTAGGTGCTGATTAAATAGATTTGTTTAGCTTGCAAAAATCTGTGGAGTGGTAAGCAATGTCTGCAGGTACCCATCGTGAAATGGTGGTAGTCTGTGGATTTCAGGAGCAGTACTCATTGGAGATCTTCATACTCTCTCATGAGTACACTTGTTTGGGAATAACACAGTGTTCAAAGTAGGGGAGAGGGTCAGGGGACAGATACTGTAATAAGGATGGGATCCAAGATAGGACAATGGAAGAACAGTTAGAAAAGTATTAAAAGTAATGGCAAAAACCACGGTTACTTTTGCACCAACCTAATAAGAATCTCAGAAATCAAGACTTTAGTGAGGAAGCAATTTTTGGTGATAATGACGGAACTTCCTGTTTTCAGAGGAGTGAGGTTGAGGGACATCAGTAAATAACCAGATTAATTACCTAGAATGAAGGACAGAGATCTCTGCTCATTGTGTTTGGCAAATCCATAGGCTAAACAACCAATAGGCAGTACATGAGATATTGAAGTTCTGGTTTAGATCAGGCTGAGAACATCAGGCAGGTAACGCATTACTTCTTTCCACCCATTTCCTGCTCACAAATTGCAGATGGAAAACAGATTTTTACAAAATCAATTTTCTTGTTTTATCAAATACCAAATATAAAAGCTCATGTCCATATAATCACAGTTCATGATTCTGGAAAGCAAATTTGGAATTAGGGGCAATTACAACAAAACCTTAGGAGAGTAAGTTATGAAACAATTTATTTTAAGTTATAGGAATAATCTCCCACTGAAGGCAACTATTCTTTTATTTTTATTTTTTTAGCATTTTTGGAAAAGGGACAAATGTAAGTAGGTAAAACAAAAAACTGAAATTCTACAAGCATTTTAGTTTCCAGTCCAAGACAGCTGTTGGGTGATATCACCCATTGTGAAAACAGTCATGCGTGGAGGGAATTGGCAGATGAAAAGCAAGAACACTCGATATGGGGCGTGTAAACGTGCTTTCTCTGTCTCCTTTGATTTTCCTCATAGCTAGACACACCTAAAAGTGAAGTTACATATGTGGATGTTTATATGAAGAATAAAGGACACAAGAAAGGATTCAAGAAATGAAAAACGGTGGAGGAAGATAAACATTTCAAGATTCAGATCATGTTGCTGCCCGAATTCAGTGTGTCTCTAAGGAAATAGCTAGAAGGGGTTTTCAACTCTCAGCTTCCTTCCAAGGAATAAAGAGTTTGCTGTGAGCAAAAAAAAACATGCCAAGAAAATGCCAATTTGTGTCACACTAACATCTTTCTTAAGGCTGAACATGGACTTCGGAAATGTGAACCTTTGGCTCCGGTGAACACAGTCAGCCTTGAGGGTTTGAAATTAGGTTCTTCAGAAGGACCGAAGGAAATCTGAGAGATCAACTTAGACACCCACTAATTAGAAAATGTGCCGACACCAGAGACTCGTTTGCAATGAGTGGTGGGGTCAACCTTTCCATGGCACCTGACGTGAACTCAGAAAAATGGAATCACTGAAAACACGTTTGGAAATGATTTTATCAGAGACAGAGAGAGACAGCAACTGCTGGAGTGAGGAAGAGAGAACAAAAAGCAAACCAAAGTGAGATGCTGTAATCGAGAAGACTTGGCGAGAACAAATGAAGAACGTTCAAACTTCCTTGTTGCAGACAAAACAACCTTCAAAGGCTACCTTTTTCCTATTTGATGGGGTAAAATTGCTTCCACCAATGCATTATACATATTTAAAACTCTCCTTTCTGCATTTATAATTTTCATAGATGCAGCTTCCTCCAAACTTAAGTAATGAATGTAAGATGATGCTCCCTTGGGGGTTGTAAAGACAATCTAAGAACAAGTCATTTTGGAGTAACAAACTTCACAGCCGGGGATAATTTCCATTGCATAAGGCATCTACCCCTAAAGCTTTCATTGTTTCACTCTTAGGCAGTTATGTCATTATTTTACTTACCTCATTGGGGAAATCATTGTTTAACAACCAAATATAAATGGGGAAATAGTCTTCTACTTTATCTTCTCCAGGATAATAGCTTCCCTCCCCTACTTCCCTCCACAGAAGGATTAGTCCCAAATGGGTGATGAATTGCTCCAAACAGACCGACAGTCCCAGAGAGAGAAATGAGAAGAAAAATAACTAGCTGATTACCAATAGGGAACAAATTGGCCACTTGAGAATTCAGTGGCTAGAATGACAAATGAGAAAATGAAAATCCTCATCAAGGGACTAGACTTGCTGATTAGTCCAAGTGCAGATGACCACTTTCCATGCCTCTCCTGCCCTGCTGTGAAATGATTTACATCTGATTGAGCATTATTTTGTATTTGGGACCGTGATTTCTAAAAGGGTGTTTGGAAAACTTTGAAGTACTTAAATATAACTAGGAGGCATTTGGGGACTGAGCAGTGAAATGGAAGATGCTCTGTGTTGGGCTCATGGAATGTTCATTTAGAGGAGAACCCATGTCTGCTTGGTTTGGTCTGGTTTTTCATTCCATCACCCCTTAAGGCAGCTTTCCAAGGTTTTCTGGGCTCTGAAAGAAAATAAAAATGAAAAACGTATTCTTGGCCAAGGGATCCACATTCAAGGCAGACTCCAGGATTTCAACATGTGGATAGAATGGGTTTTCTGTTAATCATCAATTACTAAAAATAGAAATAATTTGGGACTCCTTTGAAGGGAGGCCATTTTTTACTAGACTTCATTTGAACCAGTCTGTCAAGGGAAGTTGGGTATATAATAAACAATAGACATTCTTAGTGGTGCTAAGTCATATATGCATGAAGAAATAAAACAGGACTCTCAACCATTAGCCTCCAAGTGGACATAGTCATATGAGCTATAGGAATTACGAGGAAAAGGGGAGGTGGAGATTGTAAGTCAGGTGATCAGGATAGGATTCAGAGAGAAATGGTGATCGGACTCAGGCCTTGAAGGAGGGATAGAGTTATAGTAATTTCTGGGTGGGAATCACTTGAATGAAGAATAGTACTGATTTTTTTTTTTTTTTAATGATTTGGTACAGAGTAGAATGTGTGCCTTAAGCAAAGTGGTTTTCAGTACAGGAATCTGGAAAGATGAGACAAAACATAAAATTTTACATGTATGAACGGGTCTTCGACACCAGGCAAATAATTTGGTTTGATTTTAAAAGTACCAGAGGAACATTAAGGATTCTAAGGCAAGTTAGATCTGTTTTAGAGGTCTATTTTTCTCATCTGACAAAAAGAATCAGCAAAACAGCATTCTCTGTAACTTTTCCAACAGGTAAAATCGACATGTAAGACTGCCATTTTGCTTCTTCTTTGGTTTGTGGGACCAGCGCTATGGAAGACAAGAATGAACTAGCACAGTTCCTGACTCTAGGACTCAACACATATTGCTAAATGCATGAATGAAGCTGAACTATATAGAACCACAGTACTGTTTCCTAGGACAGAGGAAGATGATCTGATTACCTCAGACCTCTCAAGAGGTATCAATAGAGAATTTGATAGGGGCCCTGGTTGGAAGTTATGTGAACTTGGGCATGTAACGTCACCTTTTTTAGTCTGTATTTCATCACCTGAAAAAGCAAAGGTGAGTTTCATGAATGAGCTTTAATTACAGGAAGATATTATGTGTATTTTTGGGGAAAGAGATGCCATACATGGCTTGTGTTGGATTCACAGCAGTCCATGATCCAAGATACGGTTAAGAACCACTGGATATTTCTTTTAAACTATAAGAGTCTGTGACTCTGAGACTCCAGGGATGATTTTCCTCCCTGGAAGGACAATTGGAATATCAGACCCCACAGCCCTGCCAATTTTGTTACCTTGTAGGAGGCCTGTGGCTGATTGATTTGACTGAAATGAGGAGGAGAGGATGTTGTTCTTAACTGTCAACCCAGCCTCAGATTCCTCAGCAATTTAAGAACTATTATTGATCTGATCAGCCATTCTGGAATGTAATTGACGAGGCAAAGCATTGAAAGGCAGCTGTTCCCATCAGAACACGACACTGGCAACATGCAACCTCTGACACAGTTCTTTCTGTAGAATGTTTCCTCTTTCTTCTTCCTTTCTTTAAGTAGGCATCTTAACAGTGGACTCTGTTATGAGGTTATTAGAAAGAATAACTACTTAATGATGGGGAAAGCATTTGGAAAGATGAGAGATACACTTCTGCTCTTAAGGCTATTCTTCAAAACAATATGCAATGATATTTTTGTTGAATGGACACACTCAGCAGTCACTCTGATTTGGAGACTTGTCAACAATGATGTAATGCTGGCTAGTTAACATGAACAGTTAAAGAAAATGTTATAATCCTAGAAGCTATTGTCAGTATAAAACTCCAGCATAGAAAGCTAGTCCCAGTAATTTATGATGAGGCAGTACTCTTAATGATTTTTGGCTTCATGCATTAACAAATAGAGATTTAAAGGATAAAGGACTTACATTGTAATAACGAAAACTCATGAAAAGATTCAGCTGTAATTAAAACAAATTGTGTTTTTAGATTGATTTTCATAAATTCAACTTTTCCCCTTATTTATACCAAAAAGGAATGCATTGTGCTAAGCTGATTCCTACCGTTCAGAAAAAAGAATGGATGTTATATTTTTAACATATTTTAATAAAATATCCATAAATTGCAAATATCAACTTACAAGAAAGAAAAAACTCATACACAGGCAAGAATAGAGCATCTATTCTTGCTAGGAAGAGAAAAACATTTTCCTATGTCAAATTCATTTTCCCTTTTTAAATAGTACCTGTTATTTAATTGAAGCGTTGATTAATGCCATTAAAAAACCTACCTAAAGGCCAGGCGTGGTGGCTCACGCCTGTAATCCCAGTACTTTGGGAGGCCAACGCTAGTGGATCACGAGGTCAGGAGTTCAAGACCAGTCTGGCCAAGATGGTGAAACCCTGTCTTTACTAAAATACAAAAATTAGTCAGGCATGATGGTGGGTGCCTGTGATCCCAGCTCCTTGGGAGGCTGAGGCAGAGAATTGCTTGAACCCTGGGGGGCGGAGGTTGCAGTGAGCCGAGATCATACCACCGCACTACAGCGTGGGTGACAGAGTGAGACTCCATCTCAAAAAATAAATAAATAAACAAAAACAAAAACAAAACCCACCACCTAAAAGAGCAATTTTATGAATAATAGCAGTGAAATGCATTATGATTACCTTTGCTTTCTATTCTTTCTCCTCCCTCCCAGTTTCTTCTAAATAAATGATGCTCCTTACTCCCCCATCGGGCATCTAAAACCAAGAGGAGACAATTTCTTCCAAGAAAGTGCATTTAGAACTCCAATTTACTTCACTTGTAAAGTCCTATAGACAGTAGTATCAAATAATGAGTCAAGATCACTCTATTTAGCATCCAACTATTCTAGACTTGTTCGTATCTTAATGTTCTGTTTTTTCAGCAGGAAAGCAAAAAATTCTACTCTATCTGCAATTTTCTTCCTTCTACTGGCAGTGATACTATTTAAAAAGTACTTGGCATCACCCAAATCTGTCTTCCAGTGAGTATCAGAATCCTTCTGATGGTGATTGCTCCCAATTTGCCTAGAATTGGAACAGACTGAAATATATGGTTTAACTCTGGAACCCAGGCCAACGGCACAACATGTGGTAGGTTGCAAGTAACACAATGTTTAGCTCAATCTTCTATGGTATCTGGCAATAGGCTGTTACCAGTGAAAACTCCTTAAGCTGAAAATTGGCCCTAGTTGCAGTCATTCTGCATTTCCAAGTTGCATCAGACTCTATGGTATACTCTATGGGGGTCCTATGATTTTCCAAACTGTCTAATCTCTTCCCATATCATGTTCTCAGGAGAGCTGGCTTAATTTGTGTTTATGATGATATTGATTTGTTATTCTAAAAACAATTATTGTTTTGGTTTTTGTTGTTGTTAACAAACCAATCTGATTCTGCTGCAGTAGAATCTACAATTGCCCTGGGGTAGAATTCTTATCATAGCGAACAGCAAGGGGCAAATGAGTTATGAAGGATAAAAGCTGGGCTTATCTCTATTGGAACTCTCATTGCTTCTGAGGATGAGACACCCTGACTGTATAGATGGTTTACCCAAACATAAAACACACAAGGGCATTTATTAAATGTCTTTAGCCATTTAGGTTATAACACACTTAAATGCCAAAAATCACTTTTTCTGGCATTTTCATGGCAAGATTAGTTGTGCATTCATTCTATAGTAGGTATTAATAAATCCTGCATTATGGTTAGCTGTCAGAAACAGCGGGAATTTCGTGGCGGCTCGTCTTTGGCATCTGAAACACAGCACAGTATTTTCACTGGAATCTTCCAAATTATTTCCTTCTATTTATGGAAATAAGTTCTCACTGCGGAGCCTTAAAGGGTTGGAGAGAGTAACTTTTTTTCAAATCTTTTTGGCTCCTGAAATGTAGGCTGAACTCTAAGGGATCCTGTGCTCTTTATTCATTCTTCATAATCATACCTCCCTCACAGTGTGGGTCTTTCCACGTCACAGAAAAGGAAACTAAGATTCAGGAAATTTAACCAGTCATCCACAATGACACACCTAATGTGTGATCAACCTAGCTAATTCAATTGATTTGAACCTTTCTACCAGGGTCCTGGGCAGGCTGTACCTCTACATGTCTAACCTTTGGGGGTCTCCCAAAACAGTGATGCAGATTTGGTGACTATGAGAGAAGGAAACGTAAGACAGTGCATCTGTATCATTGCCATGTATGAGCGTGTGTGATGTAGGAGAAGAAATCGTAGTTTCTAGTTTTAGCTCTGTTACTACATTTCTCTGGCTTTGAGAAGTCGTTGTTCGTGTCTTTCATTGACTCTTTAGTCAAATAAGAGTGGGTAATCCATGCGCGGTGGCTTATGCCTGTAATCCCAGCACTTTGGGAGGCTGAGGTGGGAGGATCACGAGGTCAGGAGATCGGCACCATCCCGGCTAACACAGTAAAACCTCGTCTCTACTAAAAATACAAAAAATTAGCCAGGCTTGGTAGGGGGGCCTGTAGTTCCAACTACTCAGGAGGCGGAGGCAGGAGAATGGCGTGAACCGCAGAGGTGGAGTTTTCAGTGAGCTGAGATCCCGCCACTGCACTCCAGCCTGGGCGACGGAGCAAAACTCCGTCTCAAAAAAAAAAAAAAAAAAAAAAAAAAAAAAAGGTGGGCAAATGTGTGAGCAGAGTGGTTCAACTGCTACATTCTTAGGGCTAACACTGAAGGATTCTAACCTATGTGCTTACATCATAGCCTGGGAAAATGTAGTTTGGGGGTCTCCTTTTCAAGATCCTACCTCTCCATCTTACCTTTAAATTTGAGAATTCCCAGAGTTCCACCCCAAACCTTCTGCTCTTCTCTAGCACTGCTTTCTCCGTGGGTGATCTCACTCTTTCTTGGTTCTTGTTTTAACGTTTCTTGTCTGATATTAATATAGCTATTCCATCTTGCTTATGGTTGCTGTTTGCATGATCTTTTTCCATCCTTTTGCTTGCATCCTATTTGTATCTTTGAATCTCAAGTGTGTTTTCTGTAGACAGCATAGAGTTGGACCTGGTTTTGTTTTTTTAATTCAATCCAATTATCTCCAACTTTCAAATGGATTTTGTAATTATTTATGTTTAATGGCATTATTGGTAAGGCTAGATTTACCTCTACCACTTTGCTTTTGGCTTTCTACGCCTCAATTCTTTTTTGTTTCTGTTTCTCCTTTAATGTTTTCCTTTATGATTAATCAATATTTTCTAGTACAAATTTTAATTTATTTAATAATTTTTCATAAAGAATTATTTTCTTAGTGTTTGCTCTTGGGCTTATAATATACATCTTAACTTATCGAAATCTACTTCATATTTATACTGACTTAATTCCAGTGAAACATAGAAACTTTACTCCTATTATATAGCTCTATTTTCTCTCCATTTTATAATATTATTGTTCAATATATTCAATCTATATGCTATAAACCCAATGGTGCATTATAATAATTATTACTTTATATAATCTTATGTATTTTACAGAACGTAGAAGAAGGAGATCAAGCACATATTTATCGAGTTTATTATGTAGATCTTAACCATTTGTAATTCACTTCATTTCTTCCTATGGACTCAAGTCATCAGCTGGTGTTATTTCCCAAAGCTGCTTTGCTTACGCTTACCTCCTTTGTGTTGTTGTTTTCAGATGTATTGCATTTTTATATACTGTAAGTTCAGCAGTACAGTTATATGCACATTGTTTTCTATAAACACATTTCTTCTGAAATCAGTTAAGAGAAAAAGGGAGAAGGAATGTGCAGTTATTTACTATTCTTTTTTTCTTTTTCTTTTTTTTTTTTTTTTTTTTTTGAGACAGGGTCTCTGTCACCCAGGCTGGAGTGCAGTGGCATGATCTCAGCTCATTGCAACCTCAACCTGCTGGGTTCAAGTGATTCTCCTTCTTCAGCCTCCCAAGTAACTGGGATTACAGTCGTCAGCCACCATACTCGGCTATTTTTTATTTTTTCATTTTTAGTAGAGATGGGGTTTCACCATGTGGGCCAGGCTGCTCTTGAACTCCTGACCTCAAGTGATCTGCCTGCCTAGGCCTCCCAAAGTGCTAGGATTACAAGTGTGAGACACCACACCCAGCCTACATTGACTTTTTAATTATTTTTTTTTTGTATGCGTGAGGTGAAGTTCATATAACATAAAGTTAAACATATCAAAGTGTAGAATTCAATATCATTTAGTGCATTCACAATATTATGCATCCACCGTCTTCTTTAGTTTTAAAACTTTTTTGGGCCCACATGGGGAAAACCCATCTCTACAAAACCACGAAATAGAAATGTTAGCCGGACGTGGTGGCAGGTGTCTGTAATCCCAGCTACTTGGGAGGCTGAGGCAGGAAAACCGCTTGAACCTGGGAGACGGAGGTTGCAGTGAGCCAAGATAGTGCCACTGCACTCCAGCCTGGGTGACAAAGCGAGACTCTGTCTCAAAAACAAACAAACAAAAACAAAAACACTATTTTGGCTGGGTGCAGTGGCATACCCCTGTAATTCCAGCACTTTGGGAAGCCAAGGTGGTAGGATTGCCTGAGCTCAGGAGTTTGAGAGCAGCCTGAGAAACTTAGTGAGACCCCATCTGTACAAAAAAATTAAAATATATTTTAAAAAATTTTCATCATTATGGTTTGTACTCATTAAGTAATCACTTCCCATTCTCATCTTCTCCCATCCCCTAGTGATCACTAAACTGCTGTCTCTATAGATTTATCTATTCTGGATTTTTCATATAAAAGGATTATATAATATATGACCTTTGTCTGGTTTATTTCATTAGCATAATGTTGGCATGGTTCATTTGTGCTTTAGCACATGGCAGTACTTCTTTCCTTTTTATGGCTGAATGTATACTATATTGTATGCATGTACCATAATTTGTTTATGCATTTACCTATTGGACATTTGCATTGTTTACATTTCTATAATATCTTTTGGTCATAATGAATACTGCTGTTGTAAACATTTGTGTACAAGTTTCTGTGCAGATCAATATTTTCATTTTTTGGATGTATACCTAGCAATAGATTTGTGGGTCATATGGTAATTCTATGTTTGGCTTTTTAAGAAACCACCAAACTCTTTTCCCTAGTAGCTGGACCATTTTACATTTTGACCAGCAATATACAAGGGTTCCTAATTCTCCACATCCTACCAACATTATTTTCTGTTTCTCTTTTATAGCCAACCTAGTGGATATAAAGTGGTATTCTCATTGTGGTTTTTATTTACATTTGTTTAATGACCAATGAGGTTTAATATCTTCTCATGTGTGTTTGGTTATTGGTATATCTTCTTTAGAGAAATATTTATTCAAGTCTTTTGCCCATTATTTTTTCTTCTGAGATCGGGTCTCACCGTGTCACCTAGGCTGGAGTTCTGTGACATGACCATGGATTACTGCAGTGCAGGCTAAATATTCTGGGCTTAAGCAAACCTCCCACCTCAGCCTCCAGAGTTTCTGGGACTACAAAGACAAGCCACCATGCTTGGCTAATGTTTCTATTTTTTATTTTGTAGAGATGGGGTCTCATTATGTTGCCCAGACTGGTCTCTAACTCCCAGGCTCAAGTGATCCTCCCGCCTCGGCCACCCAAATTGCTAAGTGCGAGCCACTGCACCCAGCCCTTTGCTCATTTTTGAATTGGATTGTCTTTTTGAGTTGTAAGGGTTCTTTATGTATTCTAATTACTAAATAGACCCTTATCAGGTGTATGATTTGCAAATATATTCTTTCACTTTGTAGATTGTCTTTTCACTTTCTTGGTAATGTCCTTTGATGCCCCAAAGTTTCTAATTTTTCTGAAGTCACATTTTTCTGTATTTTCTTTTATCCATCATGCTTTTGATGTCAAATCTGAGAATCCGCTGCTGCCAAATGAGTTCATGAAGATGTGTCCCTAAGCTTTACAACTCTAGTAGCTTTATATTCTTAGTTCTCATAATTAGTTTGTTGATCCATTGTTAATTTTCATTTATAGTCAGATGGGGCCCAATTTCATTCTTTTACATGTATTCAGTTGTCCTAGCACCATTTGTTGAAGAGACTATTCTTACCCCGTTGGATGGTCTTGGTACCTTTGTTGAAAATCAATTGACCATAGATGTTTGGGTTTATTTCTGAACACTTAGTTTTTTTCCATTGGCCCATACGTTTGTTGTCCTGCTGATACCATAGTGTTTTGATTACTGTAGCTCTGTAGTAAGTTTTGAAATCAGTACATGTGAGTTCTTCAACTTTTAAAATACTGTTTTTTCTACTTGGAGCTCCTCACATTTCCATATGAAATTGAGGATTGGCATTTCCATTCCTCCAAGAAGACCACTGGAATTCTGATAGGGGTGCATTGAATCTGTAGGTGACTTTGGAAAATATTGGTATCTTAACAACATTGAATCTTCCAATCCATTAACATGGAACATCTTTCCATTTAATCAGGTCTTAATTTTTTTCAGCAATGTTTTGTAGTTTTATGTATATAAGTCTTTCACCTCCTTGGATAAATGTATTCCTGAGTATTTTATAGTTTTGCACACTATTGTCAAAAGGATTTTGTTTCCTTTTTAAATTGTTCATTTCCAGCATATAGAAACATAAGTGATTTTTCTGTATTAAGTATGTATACCACTACTTGCTCAGATTTTATTCTCCTGATATCTGTTAGTTCTTTATCCCCGGATTCTTTCAGCTCTTTGAAAATATTAATGCAGCTAATTTACAGTCTTTGTCTGGTATGTTCAATGTTTGGGTTTCCTCATGGATGTTTCCTCTCATTTTTTCTTCTCTGTGAGCCATGCATTTCTGATTCCTTGTATGCTTTGTTCTTTTTGGTTGAAAACTGGACATTTTGAACATCATGATGGGGTAACTCTTGGAGTCAGATTATCTTCCTTTTCCAGAAATTGCTGATGCTGTTTGTTGAGAAGTGTAGTCATCTGTTTGTTTAGTGACTTTCCTAAACTGTGTTGCAAAGACTGTATCTCTTGTCAGGTGTGGCACTGATGTCTCTATTCTGTTATCTCAGCAGTCAACTAATGGCCTGGCAGAGACTTTCTTGGATATTTTAACTCAATAAAGAAAGAGTAAATAAGGTGTTTTGTTCTTTTAAATTCCCCCTGACAGATGTTGCCTGGAAGGCCATTTCAGTCCAAGGGGGCTGAAACAATGGCTAAATCCTGCATTAGTCCCTCAGTGATCCACCAGGCAGATCAAAACATATGACCCTTAAAAAAAATTGCAACCCTGATCTTTGAAGCACATAGTTCTTATCTCCAACCTGGAAATAGAAGCCGCACCAGGAACACGAACTGTCATCCACACGGATACCATTTGCCCCAGGGAACAAGAGATGGTAGCTGCTCCATCAACTGCTAAACTTTACCAAAATATATTACTTCTTCAAGCACTCCCCTGGACAGTGCAAGTGTTTAACCTGGCTCTAGATTTTAAAAATAGTTAATTCGGACAATTAACTCTTTCTCAATAGGTGTTCCTCCTCCCCCCCCCCCCCCCCCCCCCCCCCAGTGAAGGGGCTGATTTTTGGAGCTTCCTACTTTGCCACCTACACAATGACATCCCTCTACATTGTCTTTTACACCTTTACTGCTGGTTCCTTGGTTTTTTGTGTGGATTCAAATTATTGACTGATGTCACTTGTGTTTCAGCCTACGAAAATTCTTGTAGCATTTCTTGTAAGGCAGGTCTTCTAACAACAAATTCCCTCAGATTTTGTTTATGTAGGAAAGTGTGTATTTTGCCTTTCATTTTAAAATATAATTTGGCTGATTCTTGGTTGACAGTTTTTTTTCCCTTCAGCATTTTAAATATATCATTTTATTGCCTTCTGGCCTCTTAATTGCTCTCTACCAAGATTTCCCTGTTTTTGACAACACTCTAGACATGAAATTCTCCATGCCGTGCTCCAAATGAAGTCAGTCCCCTCAGGCAGAGCTACAGTAACCTGCTTTTCCCCCTGGGCTAAAACTCTATGCCACTGCTCAAGAGCTCAGGGTGGGAAGAGAAGCCTACTGCTAGAGTAACAAACCTACTCTATGAGCAGACATTAGGAAATGGTAGTGGTCTGTAGTTTTTCTAGCTTGACCCTCCTAATATGGGACTCTTGTCCTACCAGCAAGTTGATCAAGAATGATTGGAGTGCAAAATTCTTGGTCTGCAACGTCTGGCCTATAAGTCAGCCATCTATCCCATTGGAGTTTTTTTTTTGCTTGTGATGAGTGATTTGCCTTTTATTACTTGCAAGACATTCTTTTTCTCTTTGAGTTTCACATATTTTAGTATTATATGTCTGAGTGTGGTCTATTTGTATTTATTAAAATTGGAATTTGTCGAGTTTCTTGGATAAGTAATTTTTTTTTCATCAAATGTGGGAAGTTTTCAGTCATTATTTTTTTGGGGTTTTCTATCCTCTCTGCTTTTCTTCTGGTACTTCTATTACTTGTATGTTGATGTGTTTAATTGTGTACCACATTTCTCTGATATCATGCTCATTTTATTATTTTTTCTGTTTTTTTTTTTTTTATGTTGGGTAATCTGTATTATGTTCAATTTGCTGATTCTTTCTTCTGCCAGCTAAAATATACTTCTGAGCCCATGTAGTGTTTTTTTAAATTTTGTTATACTTAACTCCAGAATTTTATTTTGCTCTTTTTTAAAAAAATAAGTTCTGTCTCTTTATTGATATTCTTTATTGGGTAAGACATTGTCCTCATACCTTCCTTTAATTCTTTAAACATGTTCTCCTATAGTTCTGTGAACATATTTATAGTGGCTGCTTTGAAGTTTTTGTCTGTTAATTCCAACATCTAAGTTTCTTTAAAACAGTTACTTTTGACTGCTTTTTTTTTCTTTTAACATGAGTCACACTTTTCTCCTTCATTAAATGTCTTATACATTTTTTGTTGAAAACTGGACATATTAGATAATACATTGCAGCAACTCTGGATATTGATTCCAGCTCCTGTCCATCCCCCACCCCTCTGCACCTAAGGGGTTTATATTGCTGCTATTTTCCATGTCATTGATTTATTTGTTTAACGACTTAGTTAACTAATCCTGTGAAGTATTTTTCCCTCTAGTGTGCAGCCTCTGATGTCCTTCCTCATATTATTTACTTTTTAAAAAACTTTTTGCTGAGTGATTTAGGATCATTCATGAATTGGCATGTAAGCCACTTATTGATCAAAAGTTACCCCCTTAGCAATTAAATTTTTGCCCTTTACCCCTGGATGTATAAGTAACTTGGAGGCTGCTCTGACAGGTGAAGAAGTTTACACTTTTGCTTCCTGTCTACCCAGGAACTAGTTGCTTTGTTTTCCCTGCTCCATTCACTCCTAGGAGGGTGCAACTTTGGGCATACAGACAATCTTCCGGATTGTTAGGGATACATATGGTTTTATTTTTAAACATAGCTCTTGGGAGTTGCTTCTGGGTTAGAGTAGGTTACTATTCAGCCAGTGTTGAGTTGGAGGTTATCTTTAAGCCATAGTGTCAGTGCCGGCTTGCGTTTTTGTTTTGTTTGGGTTTTGTGTGTGTGTGTGTGTGTGTGTGTGTGTGTGTGTGTGTGTGATGGATCTGTGTGCAGCATGGGAAATTTTTCAGATTTGCCTTATTTCCTATTCTGACGCTGCCAAGTAGGTACAACCAATCACTTATGTACAGCCTTTGCATCCCCCAAGGCTGACTGCTCCCAGGAGGACTCTTCCTACTTGTTTCTTCCCATAAATTAGTCTATTAAACTTCTAATTGCTCTGTTGTTGTGCTTGTATTATGGAGCTATGAGCACCCTCTTAATTGCTCTCTACCAAGATTTCCCTGTTTTTGACAACACTCTAGACATGAAATTCTCCATGCTGTGCTCCAAATGAAGTCAGTCCCCTCAGGCAGAGCTACAGTAACCTGCTTTTCCCCCTGGGCTAAAACTCTATGCCACTGCTCAAGAGCTCAGGGTGGGAAGAGAAGCCTACTGCTAGAGTGACAAACCTACTCTATGAGCAGACATTAGGAAATGGTAGTGGTCTGTAGTTTTTCTAGCTTGACCCTCCTAATATGGGACTCTTGTCCTACCAGCAAGTTGATCAAGAATGATTGGAGTGCAAAATTCTTGGCCTGCAACGTTTGGTCTGTAACTTCTGTCCTTAAAGTGGGGGCTAGGTGGAAGGAGCACCAGTCCTCTCTTGAGAGCTTCTGCAATGTGGAACTTGTGGGGAAGGATGGAAAACGTTAGCAGTCCACTCCTTCCCAGATGATTCCATAAGATGGACCTGGCAGAGAAGTGTCATGTCTCAAATGTCACAGACAATCACTGTTCTTATTGAGATTTAGTAAATATACTTGAGTGAATATTTCTCCAATTATTGTATGACCCTAGGAAAATTTCCAGAAGCTTTAAATGATTTTTTAAAACTATAATTTTCTTTAATTAAATGGTTACTTAACTGAGGAGAAAGTCTGCAGGTCTCCCCCTTCCATCATGCCAGAAGTTGGTCTTCTGTCCTATCTTTTAAATGTCATCTATGAGCTCATGATGCCCATGTGCCTGTCTCTAGCCTAGCCTTTAACCTGGACACCAGACTTCCATATCTAGAAGACTACTTGTCATCAAGTAGTTTTGGTTTTTCTTCCTCAAAAATGTTCTCTTCAGGCCCTCTTTATCTCAGTAACTGAAACCACCATCTACCCAGTTAACCAACTCAGAAACCTGAGCATCAGCCTCAATGCCTCCCTCTTGTCAACCACATGTAATCCATCAGAAAGTGTCATTGGGTCTCTCAAACAGGTCTAGAAACTGCTCATTTCTCTCCAGTCCCATGACTACTGACTCTGAATCATTCCCCTTCACTTGATCTATTAAAATAGACTTCTAATGGGCTCTCTGCTTTCACTCTCACTGCCCCTCCAATCTGTGCCTCACACAACCCCGAGTGATCACTGTATGTGTATTTCCCCTGCACGTATGCTTTAACCCTGGCTTCAGCCCTGTAGGAAATGGCTGCTCTTTACCTCTCCTTCCAATCTCATCTGAAGCCCCTCCCTTGACCTCTGTATTATAGCTACATGGTCCTCTTTGCTGGCCTTCTTTCCTTTGCCTGGAACACTCTCCTCCTCCCTTTGCATGGCTGGTATTCCTTCTCTTCTCTTCTTGTTTTAGCTTAAATGTCACCTCCTCTAAGATGCTTTCTAGGTGGCTTCTCCTCTGTTATTCTCTGTTGTTTCAGCCCATTCATTTCCTTTGCAATTCTTGACATGGTTTGTAATTATTAATTTGTTTAAAGATTTATTCTCTGCTGCTCCTACTAGATGGCAAACTCCAGGACAGCAAGAACCTCATAGTTGTTTTGTTAAGAACCCTGAAATAAACACAAATAATAAGAGCTCCCACTTACCAAGCACTAAGTACATGCCAGAAATGTTCTAAAATACATATGAATATATATGTATATGCATACATTTATACAAATATATACACATATACACATGTATATACATTTATATATTCACACATGTGCATATGCATGCAAAAAACCACACTAATTTAATCTTCACAACAGCCCTATGAGGTAGATAATTTTATTATCTTCATTTAACAGCTGATTAAACTAGAGCACTGGGAGGATGGGTGACCCATCCCAACGTCACACAGTGAGTGAGCTGTTAACCCAGGTTGCTCTAGAGTCTATGTTTTTAAGCATTTCAGCTGCTTCTCAGTACAGTAACAGGAACAAAGTAGGTACTCAGTTACTATTTGTAGAATAAATAAACAAGGGGTGAAACAAAATGGAGATGTAATCATCCCTGAGAGCAGTGTTGTTCAGCAGAGCTTTCTGAGATGATGGAAATGTTCTACATCTGTGCTATTCTATACAGCAGTCACTAGACACACATGGCTACTGAGCACTTGGGATGCAGCTAGTATGACTCAGAAAATGAATTTTTTATTTTGTTTAATTTTAATTAATTTAAATTGCCACATTGTGGCTACTGACAACTGTAGTAGACAGTGCAATCTAAGATTTTTGAGATGGTATCACTGTTGATGCCTTAAGGTTGACAGACAGTCTTGATAAATTGAACTCCAAAGACTGACCACAGAATTGTCCTCTGCATTTTTTTCCCTAGTGTCCTCTCCCCGCTGTTCTTCAAACATCCTTTGTCCTCCCACTTTACTTCATTCCAGCCTGTAGAATCAAGCCTCCTTTCTCACATGTGGCTCCAAAGTGATTTTCCCTACTCTTTCAACAGTGCCCTAAACAGTCCCTCCAGAAGTACTGAAGTAGTCAACAAACATCTAGTGTCTACTTGGGATGGAACACTGCCTCAGGTCCTGGGGAGGAGTGGAGGGAGACACAAAGACAAGTAAGACAAAGTATCTGTCTAACGGTGAAGTGGGGGAGTTAGACTTACACACTAACTCATCGTAAGGGGCTCAGTCAAAAGGATGGTGTTGGGGGAGGGCTGGGTGTCCATGTCTGTAGCCTCAGAATTCAAAACTGGGGGTCTGGAGTGCCCACTTTGCAGAAATTGCTGTAAAATGGCACCAATTTTACTCACACTTGGACTAAAAGAATAAATGAAATCATAGCTTACTTTAAAAACTGAGCTTATGACAGACATGAGACAGTCTTACTGACATATAGAAAGAGACAACTGGCCTGGATAGAGGGAGCTTATATTTTACTCCAAAGGCCACATAACTTTTTACAGAAAAAGAATCAAAGAAATAGTAAATAAAAATCAGACTGACTCGAATATTTAAAAAGAAGAAAAAAGTAGTGCACATTAATCCTCCAATTCAGGGGCAATTACTATTCATATTCTCAACCATATGCAATAATTGGGGTAGTGAAAATGCATTTCTTTCCTCCCACCATTTGCATACTTGGAATCTCACTTACATTGCATGTAGGTTAGAGAAAAAAGATGCTGCTTTGTTTGGATTTTGCTTTTGCTGTGGAATCCATTAGAAAGCAATGTGCTTTGTATGTCAAAGAGCAGAAAGGCCCCCACTTCCTCTTTTCAAAATGTTTTTAGCAGAAGTCAACTACTGTATTTATTCCATGCAGTTCTCCATTTGATTACTCAATGTGTGCTAGTCACAGAAAAGCAGTGATTTTTTTTTTTTTTTTTAACCACAAAGGACTTTCTATCTTAGGATGAGTCTTACAGCATCATACCTTTGAAAGTGAAATTTTTAGGCAGTTATCTAAACGTCACTCTATAAGAAGCATTTAAACACATAGCAACACCTAGCTGATGTCTAAGTGCTTAAGTGCTTCATTCTTCATACAGATATATTATCAGAGCACAGGTAGAGCGACTGCGTCTTTGATTTTTCCAACCTTCTTCAAGTTTACTCCTTTCAATAAAAGTAGCTCCTTATGTGCAAAAATCAGATGAGATTTCACTTTGATGCCTAAGACTTTCCTTATGCATCACATCACAGATTAGAAAGAAAAAGAAAACCCAAACAGCAAAGAACTAGATCAACTGTTCCAGTCTACTCTAGACTGAAGAAAATAGCTCCTAAGACATAAACTCCCTGCTTGTGTGTTACCGCCACACTTTCCCAAAGTGTGTTCCTGAGAACACTAGCTCCATGGGTTGTAACACAAAGAAAGCATTCCATGGTGAATTCCATAAGTCCATTTGCTTGTGTAAAACGGTTGGGTTGTTTTCCTAAACATTTTCAGCCTTCAGATGTACCCTCCACATCTCAATCCTCCTGCCAGATAAGAAGTCATAATGCAAGCATGTCTCGGATCAAAATTCTAGCACATGCACATATATTTAACAGCCATTAAGCACAAAAAAACAGTAATGCATATACATTCTTGTAAGCTCAGGGAAGTCCCACATTGTCTTTGGGATCTTGCATAAACCCCTGCAGAAAATGTTCACTTGCCTAAGACAGAGACCATGACTCTGGTGGCTGGACCATGTCAAGTGATAAAGCCTTCCATGAAGTGGGAATGCAGGACTTTGAATAAAGAGATTAGGCTTTTCTGATTTACACACTTTGTTTGTAAAAATAGGGGCAGGGAGCGCTCTGCAATTATTCTAGCCTACAAGATAATTAGCCATCATCCATTTGAACAATAAAAAAGCATTTCTAATTTTCCTTGTGCAAATTAACAAAATCTATGGTCTCGATTATAATGGTGACATTCAAAATGTCTGAGTAACTACCTTTGCAGTTAGATTCTTGCTAAGGATGCTGCAAATGCTGTCTACATTTACCTACTGGGTAGGCTAATGGTACTTTACACATACATGTGTCCATATGCAAAACGCTATCCTGTTTATATTAAATGCTAATTAAATTTAATCACCACATTGATCCTAGAACACAGTCTTAAGTCTGGAAATCCTCTTGGGAATTCCAATAACCATAAACATGCCTAAGGCTCTGACAAGTCCTGCAAAATAAAAAGCACCTCGACTAAATCCAAAGGCTTTCATCTCATTTGGCCTTGGAAACCTCAGGACACATGCATCTGAGGAAAATAATGATTCTGTATTCAGACAGCAACCTACTAATCTAAACAATATTTCCAAAGTCAAGACAACTCCTTACATACGAATAAATGAACATTTCAATTCATAAATTACCCTCTTGTGAATTTAGTGTATGAGAATCTGTCCCTGTCTAACATGGTAAAATGAGTTTTTGAATCAGCAAAATTCAAGTTCACAGCAACCCCTCCTTGAGGGTGCAGTATAGTATCTACTAGGGGTGTGCTATGATAAAAAAACAAAGTGTCTACCATTTAATTTACTCTTCTTAATAATATACGATGGAGATATTAGTGTCATCATTTTAAAACAGAGGAAATGGAATATTTTTTAAGAGACAGGGTCTTGGTCTGTCACCCAGTCTAGACAGAAGTGGCATAATCATAGCTCACTGCAGCCTCAAACTCCTGGGTTCAAGTGATCCTCCCACCTCAGCCTCCTGAGTAGCTAAGAACTACAGGTGTGTACCACCACACCCAGCTAATTTTTAATTATTTTTTGTAGACCTGCGATCTCACTATGTTGCCTTGGCTGGTCTGAAACTCCTGGCCTCGAGTGATTCCCCCTGCCTTGGCCTCCACAGTGCTGGAATTACAGGTATGAGCCTTTGTACCCAGCCAGGAAATAAAATTGTTGAAAGACTAAACAAATCTCTAAAATCATTGCACAATTAAGTAGCAGAATTAGAATTAGAATACAGAGTGGGCCTGTTTGAAAGCATCAACTATTAACCACCATGCCATACATTTCAGGAGCAGACCCCACACTTGTAACCAAGCACTGGAATTTGTCACTCCTGCAAGTCAAGACTTCACCTATGAACTAGACGCCCTCTGCCACCCCAGCTCCATGGATGTGCAATCTCTACAGTTGCACAGCATCCCACGTTTGGTTTAGTACTTTGTTTTTGCTATCTTTAAATACTTAATAATTTTTAAACAAGAGATCCCATGTTTTTATTTTGCACTGGGCTTCACAAATACAGTCAGTGTTATCCATAGTACCTAAGCTATAATTAATATAAAGCTTTAAAATGCATAGAGTTTAGCTGAAATTGCTGCCCAGTCTGAAGGAAAGTCCTAGAAGCGAATTTTGGAAGATGTTGTTCAGCCCTAAGTTATGAAAAAATGTTCTGCCCTTTTACAACTCTAGCAGGAAGAGCTAAGCCCCCAATATTCAGCCTATTATGTCCCTGGTGAGAGTCTTCAAAACTCCTGAGCAATAGTGCAAGAATTTCCCAGCCTCCAACATGTGACCTACTTCTACCTTATTAACTCCAATAAACTGACCAATTAAATGTTTTTGTGATCACAGAACTTGTAACTACATGGTTAAAGATGCTTCAGATATATCACATTCTTTCACATTGTGGCAGAAACTACTGGTTAAATAACTTAGCCACATGTATCTTCCTTGTCCACTCTGCACAAAAGAGACTGGAAAAGGCTGGACACTTGCTTCCTTCCCATCCTCCTTTGCAGGTAAGCATCACTGCGTAACTCAGTTCTGCCCAATGAGATGGGAAGGAAGTCTTCTGGGATGGAAAAAGCTTTTATCTTTTTTAATAAAAAGGAGAATGCCCCTACAGGAAAAGATCTTTTTCAATACCACTCTGTTGCCCACTTCCTGCCTTGATGTTGTTTGGAGCTACAGCGCCCATCTTGAGATGATGAGGTAAAACACATCACTGTGAAAAACCAACAGCTGAATTTAGAGTAGACAGGATGGAAGGGACCTGGTGATACTGTGGAGCAACTGAACCAATGCTGTCGACTGCCTAGTTAACCCATTACTTGTTTAAATCTCTGATAGGCTATATTTTTAAAATTTTGCAACCACAGTTATTCGTAGTCTAAGCATACAACTTTGAAAAATGTGATCCCTTTGACAAGATAGCATGCCTTCCATTACCTGCTACAGGTGACCCAGTTTTCTGGCTGTCGTGGGTAGATCAGAACAGGCCTCTAAGGCACCTTGGCCCTCTCTCTGCTTTAAAACTCAACACCAAACTGTATTTATTCTTGTAGTACTGCCTGTGTCTTAACATGCATCCCAACGCCTGGCACAGAGCCTGGCACTGGCAACCTCTTGGGAAATTTGTTAAATGAACTGATAGTGTAGCATTCTGTCACTTTCCTCAGCAACAAAATCTCATTCTTTGAAAAATTTTCCTTTTGCAACTGAATTTAAAAATGAAATACCTACCACCTACCACTTAAAGTTTTGCTAGGTGATGGCTTACCAAAAAAAAAAATAATAATAAAATAGAAAAAAAGGAAAAATACTCTTGTGTGATGATTGAGGAATAGTGAGCGGAAAACTGATTGGTTTCTACAAGGCATCACTGGTCTTGCCAATGGCCAGTAGGATGTGGTTGGTGTGGTGTGGTGTGGAGTGGAACAGAAGTCAAAAGCAAAGGCTATGGTGCCAAAATACTTGGGTTCAATTCCCAGCTCTGCCATTTACTCACTGGGTGCCTTCAGCAAGTTTTCTCTCCTCTCTGAGCCTTGGTTTCCTTAATCTAAAATGGGGGGAGTGTGTAAGAAAGGTTGTAGGAGGATTGAATACATGAGAGAATGAAAAACTGTAAAGTGCTTACCACAAGCATGATACTTAGTAAGTATTCAATAGATTTTAGTTATTGCTTTTTATCTCAAGTGCTACCTGGGACTTACCTCTCAAAAATTTTCAGAGCATTGAACACATCTAATATCTATCTTAGAGAAGGCATACAATAAATATTTAATAAAAATCAAATTAAAAAACAGTAGGTAACCACGGATCATCTCTAAATAGAGATGATCATTGTATCAGACCTACATAGTATGTTAGAGCTTGGGGTCCAGAGTCTGATGGCCTAAATCTTCCTCACAGTCCAACTTTCAGTTAACCTCACAGCACGTCAGTTTCCTTAATCGAAAAACAAGAATAATAATAGTACCTTCCCTATAGTGGCTTTAGAGAAGTGAGTGGGTTCTGCCTAATATCTGACACAACAAGTAGTCCATAAAGGTTGGCTCTTTTTAATCCATCCCACAGGAAGCTCTGATGTGCTATGCTGGGTAGAAAAGTATATTTTATAAAAATGTCCCTGTTTTGCTCTCTGAAACCCTGTTGAAACCTTTTGACATTCAGCTACATGTTAAGCACTGGGGCAGTCTTGGAGTTTTTCCACCATCTGTGTAACTGTGAATCTTAACGTGCTAAGTATATAACATATACACATCACCTCTCATGTAATAAAGCAAATTGTTCCACACAAAGGTAGCAGAGTTCTCATTTGCCAGCTCAGACCTAATTAGCTCTCTCAATACAATTTGCAAGTTGGATCCGGGCAAATCATTTGGGGAGCACTTGCTCTGGTGAGCTAAGAGGAACAGTAGGCCCATTCTGCAGTTTGCCAGAGATACTGCATACGGTAGCAAAATTGTATCTGTTTCTTCCCCTGTGAAATCCTAAAAGCATCTCTTCCCAGATGGCTGCAGCTACGGGCATCTTCCTTCCTTCCACAGTTAGAAGAGGATTGTGGGGGTTTAGTAACAAACTTTTATGGAGACTGGGGAGGCGAAAGGAAGCCAGTGCAAAAGAACATCTTACATGAGGGGAGAGACAGTCAACAGGCAGAACCAAGCCCTCACTGAGGTTCCGGTGGCACAGACAGAAAAATTTAAGGGAGGCCAAATGAACATCATTTGTGTAGATCTCTTGCAGGTAGATGACAATGGTGTGTGGAGGAACTTTATTCTAGAACAACTAAGCATAAAGAAATAGTGGGAAGCAGAATCCCAACTCAGGGGAAAAGGATGTAAGACCATTTATTACATTTGCCTACCCAGTGTTCATGCTGTCCCTGTTTTGATAGCGAAACTTCGGTGTCCTTTGGGGAATCTTCTTGGTTATATGTTTAAGGTGTTGCAGAAACCATTCCCTCGACTGGTGGGGGTGGGAGGGACAAATGACCTGGGTCCAGCCAGAGGGAATTTTTGGAGCTTTTGATGAGATAATTTAGAAAGTCACTTTCATTCACTGTGGAAGCTAAGCTGGCAGGATATGACCCCAGGGCTGCTGGGGACATCCCAAAAGGAATCTGCTTGAGAATGAAACCAATGCAGAGGAAGGAGTGAAGAGGTGAAAAGGGGCAGGTCGGTTGGATCACTGTTCAGGAGTCTGCATCCAGCCAGCCATGCATCCCCTGGACTTGTCAGTCACAAGGCTGGTAAATTCCCTTTTTGCCAAACCCAGTTGAAGTTAGTTTCTGTCACTTGCAAGTGAAACATAATCTGACTCATCATTGAGGTAAAGGGGAAGACATACCTATTTATAGGATGTGACAATTTTTCCTCAAGCAAGTCTTTAATGGGATCTCTGTCTTGGTCTACAGCGACCATATTTTCCCAACCATTTCCCTATAGAATCAGAATATCTGCTCGAACAAAATTTTACTAATAGAATGATGGAACAGAATGTTTGAAAATCAAAACTATTCTGAAAATCCGGGACATGTGAAGGAAACACACATCCTGAGAGTCATAATCACACAGTCTCATTACCCGAGTGAACTCCTGAGGCATGCATTTCAAACTCACATTTCTCCATTTAGTAATTGGGCTAAAAATATCTTGCTGATACTCTCTGGCTACAGAGTGAAACACATTGCTCAAGGAGCCCTTGCCCCACCTCTAAGCTAGCTAGCCAATGTTTGGACCCTGCAAAGAGTCCCAGGTGTACAATTCAGCCTTCCTGCCATCTTGGCTATTTAGGAGTGACTCAGCTCAGTAACTTGGTTCCTCAGAATCTCAATAATCACTTGACCCTGTAGAGGTGACACGCTGTGCCTTGCTCTGCCTTAGAAAGGTACTCGTAAGAAGCAGCGCAAAGCCACATTTGTTCACTGCCATCCTATGGTCTATATATTGTACATGACCACTTCAGAGATGATCCATCTTCAGTTCTTATGGGTAGGCAGTTGGCAAGGGGAGCATAATACTTTAGCTTCTGGTATAACTGATGGAACCATTATTATTATTATTATTATTATTATTATTATTATTATTATTATTTTGGAGATGGAGCCTCGCTCAGTTGCCCAGGCTAGAGTAAAGTGGCATGATCTCGGCTCACTGCAACCTCTGCCTCCTGGGTTCAAGTGATTCTCCAGCCTGAGCCTCCCAAGAAGCTGGGATTACAGGTGCCCACCACCACACCTGGCTAATTTTTGTATTTTTAGTAGAGACAGGGTTTCACCATGTTGGCCAGGTTGTTCTTGAACTCCTGACCTCAGGCGATCAACTCGCCTCAGCCTCCCAAAGTGCTGAGATTACAGGCGTGAGCCACCATGCCTGGCCATTATCTTGCTTTTGTAATCAACAGGACAATTGCTGGATTAAGCACTTACTATGTACCAGGCACCATGTTAAACATTTTACATTTACCAGTTAAATATTCATAAAATCCCATGACATAGAATCTACTGATGTCTCCAATTTACACCTGAGGAAACCAAGACTCAGAGTAGCTGAGCAAAATTTACACACTAACAAATATTGGAGCCAGAGCTATATTCTAGTCATCCCCTTTTCCTCCCATAGATCACGTTCTTAATGTTTCCTACTATATGTTCAGACTCTTAAAAGAAATTTGCTATTTTTACTTTGGAACGTACATTTTTCACATCAAAAAAAAATTTCCCTGCTTTTCCTGAGCTGTAGAATTTTTATTTTTATAACGAGAACTTTTAATAAGAAATTTTGGAAGTAACTGATTAGGCCCAAGCATAGCAGGAGTACATAACATAATACTTACTTAGTGCCTTCCCTGTGCCTGGCACTGTGCTGGGCTTTGGGAATACAGCAGAAAACAAGGTGTCTGACCTCATAAGCAGCACAGATAGAGAAGCAATGACAAACACAGGCCAATTGTATTTTAGGGGAAACCGAGGATTAGAAAGTCAGACGCTTTCATTCTGGTATCTGCTTGCTGTAAAGCCAGTTGGTGATAGACACTTGGCAGAATTGTTTGCCCTTTGGGACCTCCATTTTCTCATCAACCAGGGTAAGCTAGATGATCTCCAAACCCCCCTCCAGCAATGCAATTTGTTGAGTCTCAGATTCTCTTCCTGGGTTCTTCAAGAGTAAGTTATGTAGGTCAATACATACTAGAGTATAGTTGTCAAACATACTAAATATCAGAAAAACCTGGGAGCCTGTTAAAAACAAAAACCTCCAGACCCATAACCAGAGAGCTGGATCCAGAAACTCTGGGATGGGGCCAAAAACCTGCATTTTTAGTAAGTCTTGCAAGAGATTCCGATGCACCAATTCTGGTTTGAAACCCTAGTATTCAAAGCAATGACAGCACAAGGGACCTTATCAGAAATGCAGAGCTGGGGTCCTGTCCCAGATCCACTGAATCAGAATCTGCATTTTACTTTCTTTCTGTATGGATGCTAAGCTGGTAGTGTATGTGCCCAGGGCTGCTGAGGACACTCTATGGGAACGATGCTCATGTGCACTGAAATGTCCTTAGAAAGGTCCCAACCTGGTCAATTTCAATACCATGATCAACACTGATACCAAAGAAACTATACTACCCCTTATCTTTTAGTCATTAGTTTAGCTTTTCTGATGGGAGGCTTTGTGAACCAGGAGAAATGTGCAACTGCTCCTCTTGAAAGCATGGTCTGGAACAGTGTTTTTCAAATTATATTTGGCAGAGCCTTAGGCTTCAGTCTTGCAGGGCCACCTGGGGATAGGGATTGTGTGAGGCAGCCTGGACTGAGCTGGCCTCCAGGCTACAAACTCTACTTCAAACAGAACTGCTCCACTTTGATCAGTTTTAGAAATTGGGATTACAGTTTGATTCCCTTTGAAAAGAGAGTTGTGCTGCTTTAACATTTTTCTCAATCAGCATAGTGCTCCACAGGCTCCATCAATGCCATTGGTACCTTTCCCATATAAGCCAAGAGATGGGCTTAGGGAATGAACCTGATTCCCTTTTCCTCTGTGCTTCCCTTGCGGACAGAGATGTGACCTTCAAAATGTCAAAACCCACTCCTGTTCCCAGGAGGACTGTTAAGTTACTCTCCCTATTCTATTTTAATGTTCAAAGACCAAGGCAGACGCTAATGTGGAAAATTCTGAATTTGCCTCATTTACCATTCCTAGTTTGTCCCCTAACAAAAGTTCCATATATCTTTTCTTATAAACCAAAAAGTTCCCACCAGTCATTGGAACTTTGGTATTTAAGGTAAAAAGCAGTAGTCTGGATCTTTCTTTTTAAACCAAGTGTTTTGGGGATATCTTCAGTGATTAGTATTGCTTGGTGCATCTAGATTTAGAGGCTCGGCATTAACCTAAGTGAGAAAGTGCAAGAGACCCCCTGGAATCTTGGGAGTAGGACCCAGGTATCAGCACTTTATTTCAAGGTCTCTAGATGATTCCAATGTGTAAATGAGATTGAGAGCCATTGCCCAGTAGACTAGATTTGGAAGCACTGGAAATTGAGTCCTGCAAGACACATGCTCACCAGTCCTCCTCCTTCCTGTCTTGGTCCCCTCTCTCCTGCGTCAGGGGACCATTTATTCATTCACTCACTCATACATTCATTCACTCAACAGTTACTTAATAGTCATCTCCTACGTCCCAATTTGGGACTAGGAATTAGAAATTCAGAAGTCTTGTCCTTGTGGAACTAACAGTACTACAAACAAAATGATAATTTTAAAAAAGGTTTTAGGTATATAAAAGTATAGCTAGGCCGGGCGCGGTGGCTCACGCTTGTAATCCCAGCACTTTGGGAGACCGAAGTGGGCGGATCATAAGGTCAGGAGATCGAGATCACGGTGAAACCCCGTCTCTACTAAAACTACAAAAAGTTAGCCAGGCGCAGTGGCAGGTGCCTGTAGTCCCAGCTACTCAGGAGGCTGAGGCAGGAGAATGGCGTGAACCCGTGAACCCGGGAGGCGGAGCTTGCAGTGAGCCGAGATCGCACCACTGTACTCCAGCCTGGGGGACAGAGCGAGACTCCATCTCAAAAAAAAAAAGTATAGCTATAGGCTGGGTGCGGTGGCTCATGCCTGTAATCCCAGCACTTTGGGAGGCTGAGGCGTGCGGATCACAAGGTCAGGAGATCGAGACCATCCTGGTTAATGTGGTGAAACCCCGTCTCTACTTAAAAAAAAAAAAAAAAAAAAAAAGCTAGGCATGGTGGCGGGTACCTGCAGTCCCAGCTACTTGGGAGACTGAGGCAGGAGAATGGCGTGAACCCAGGAGGTGGAGCTTGCAGTGAGCCGAGATCACACCACTGCACTCCAGCCTGGGCGACAGAGCAAGACTCCATCTCAAAAAAAAAAAAAAAAAAAACAATTGTAGCTATAAGGAAGGCACAACAGGGGTGTCAGTATAGTATGCAGACATAGCCTCTCTAAGAAGGTGATATCTGGGTTTGGAGTTGACACCCAAATTCTAAGACAGGAGGAGCTACAGGAAGATATGGTGGAGCAAAATCTTAAACAATAAGAGTAATAAGTGCAAATGTCCCTAAATAGAAATGAGCGTTGTATAGTCAAAGGACAGATAGAAAGGTCAGGGTGGCTGGAGCAAAGGGAATGAGTAAGGAGTAAAGCACAGAAGGAAATGACATCCTGTGGTAGCTGAGAACCAGATTGCATAGCTCTTTATAGACCATAAAAAAGACAGTGGAAGTGATAATGTCTCAAATAACTTTAACAGTGGGAAAATATCTACTGAAAGACCGTACCAGTCACATGAATCATGGCCTATATTCTAATGCAATGGTTTTCAGTTACATTTCACTTGAGTTTTTGGAGGGGGAGGAGCAGTTGGTACTGTTCTTGGGGACACATATGAGAATTGCCTGGAAGAGGAGTTTTTTCAAGTTGTATGGCACCCACATCACCCATCTTCCCCATAGACGTGATTTTTTTTCACACTGCCCTAGTAGTGGGACCGCTACCCATATTGAGCTACTCCTCACAGGAGTGGGAGATATCCACTGGCATCCAAAACCAACCATATTCATGCTTAGGATTTTCATTCACCCTAAACTGCAGTCCACTTCATTCACTCTAAGCTTTAAACATCTGTACTCTCAATCTCTCTACCAGGAGGTCCCACAGCACCTCAAACACAACAAGACCAAAACTCAACTTACCTTTATCCATAAAATGGCTAGTTTCTCCTCCTATAATCTTCTGTGTTGGTATCAATATGACTCCAAATTAGCAAGTAGTGGATGTTCACTACGTAACTGTCACATGAACAAATGAATCAACTTCTGGACCCAAGAGAGAGGAGACTAAGATAGGAAGGAGGAGGGCTGGCAAGCATGTGTCTTACAGGACTGCATTTTCAGTGCTCCCAGATCTAGTCCACTGGGCATTGGCCCTCAACCTCAGCAGCACATTGGAATCACCTAGGGACCTTGAAATAAATATTGATGCCTGGGTCCCACTCCCAGATATTCCCATGCAATTTGTTGGGGTGTGGTCAAGGCATCATGATTTTTCAGAGCTCCCCAGTTGATTATCATGTGCATCCCAGTTGAGACCCCACTTATTAGTTGTTACTAAACCTGAAGTAATCTTTTTCCTGGGCCTCTTGCATCTTCTTTTTTAATTGAATTCAGTGACACTCTAAATCTAGAGCTACCAAACAATGCTAGTCACTAAAGATAGCCCTAAACTTCTTGGTCTAAAGAAAGATCCAGATTGTTGATATTACCTTAAGTATTAAAATCCCCATTGACTGATGGGAGCACTTTGATTGATAAGAAAAGGCACATGGGGCTTAGGAGACAAACTAGCATGGTATATGAACTCTCCCTTATCACCTTCCTCACACTTTCTAAATTTTCACAAAAGTCTCCCTCACTACATTCAGTCTTAGAATAGGAACATAGTTTATCTTTGTAAAATCAATTGAATTCACCAAATATTCCCTCCTTTGCTGTCATTATTGTCATTTTTATCTTAGCAGGCTGCAAATATCCTATGAGCACAAACCAATACTGCTTTTATATCTGTTAAAAAGAAGGATCAAAATTACTGCGCCATGCCTGCTAAGCACCTGCAGGCCTTGGAATCACATAGGCTGGAGTTCAAATCTCAGCTCTATTATGATTTAATTGGACTGGAGGGAATCGCTTAGTCTCTGTTTCCTCATCTGTAAAATAAGCATAGTGATAGCCCCTATCTCACAGAGATTTAATGAAAATGGAATAACAAATATTCCTGTTTTCTATTGAGGCATAAAAATTACCCCAACATTTAGTGGCTTAAAACAATTGTTACTATCTTGTATGGTTCTGGGAGTTGATAGGCTCAGCTAGATAGTTCTCCCTTAGAGTCCCTTTACATGGTTGCAGGCAGTTGGCATTTAAGACTAGATCATCTGTTGGCTTCTTCACTTCACTTATGTCTGGTGCCTGGGCTGGGATAGCTAGAATAGTTGATGGTGTCTAGTTAGTTTTCTCTATTCTCTTGTGGCTACCTTGGGCTTCCTCACAGCATGGTGGGTTCAAGGTTGCTGACTTCTCACATGGCAGCTGGCTTTTCTCTGAATGAGTGTTCCAAGAGACAGGAAGTAGAAGCTGCTAGTCTGTTAAGCCCTGGAAACAGTCACAGCATCACTTCCTCCATATCCTCCTGCTCACTGCTGTTACAGTGCTCAACTGGCTGCAAGGGGAAAGGTCAGAGACTCATCTGTCAATGGCACAAATGTTGATAAATTTCTGGCCATGTTTTGTCCGCCACAATGTATAAAGCCTATGGTGCAATGTCTGGCACATCTTAAGTTACAGTATTTCAAACAGAATCTATTACAATAGTAACTAAATATTATCCTAATTACCTTATACTAATGTCACTTAATATTTTTATAAACATAATGGAATATAGTATCAGCAACTGTGGGGAGGAGGGGACAGGAAAGAGTGATGATTGTAATCATTGAAAAGAAACATTTACCTCCTTGTCTGAGGCACTGAGTCACTCTCAATTTGTTGGGCACCATGGGACTGTAGGAAGTTGCTGTCATAATCCTTCCAATGCAATCATCGTGAGGTCACATAGAAGAAGGGGCAGGCAGGGAGACCCATCTCATTGCCAATGCAGGATGTGTTGAGTGCTTTTGTGTAAAAGGTGGCACCAACAGGAAACAGGATGTGCCAATGTGACAGTGAGTCACTGAGTGAAATCATAGCTTCTAAGGTTCTGATGCCTGCTGGGCTGGGAGCAATGAGATTGGCCCAGCGTCCTATCCCCTCTATGGAGAAATCAAGGAAGTTTAGTCTCAGGACATATATTCGGAGAGGAGAGAATTTGCTGTTTCAACTACTTTCATCATATAAGAGTATTGTATTAGTCCCTTTTCACGCTGCTGTGAAGAACTGCCTGAAACTGGGCAATTTATGATGGAATGAGGCTTAATTGACTAACAGTTCTGCATGGCTGGGGAGGCCTCAGGAAATTTACAATCATGGCAGAAGGGGAAGCAAACATGTCCCTCTTCACATGGCAGCAGGAGACAGTAGTGCAAAGTGAAGTGGGGGAAAATCCTTTGTAAAATTATCAGATCTCCTGAGAATTCACTATCATGAGAACAGCAGGTGGGAACCACCCCCAAGATCTAATCAACTCCCACAAAGTCCCTCCCCCAACACATGGGGATTGCAACTCAGATCGCAATTCAAGATGAGAGTTGGGTGGGGACACAGAGCCAGACCATATCAAGTATTATACTGGATTCTTTTTAGGGCAAAGATGATCCACTATTTTTCTTGAAATGTATTATGAGAAAAAAAGCAAAATGAGCCAAGCTAAGCAAGTAATATATTAGACTTAAAGATAATTCTTTGTGATGACCAAGTTGGGTTTGTCCCAAGTATATCAGGTTAATAGACATTAGAAAATCTAATTATTATAATTCACCATATTAATATACTGTAATAGTCTCTAAAGGTGACCTTTGGCATCACATCCCTAGAAGTTCCTCCCTCACTGAATATGGGCTGGCCTGTGACTTCTGTAACCAATTGAACATGGCAGAAGAGAAGCTGTGCCTATTCCAGAAACATGCCTCAAGAAGGCTTGGCAGTCTTACTTTTGCACTTTGGGATCCCTTAGCCACCATGTAAGAAGTTCACCTATCCAACTGGGAAGACCTTGTAGAGACCACAGAGAGAGAATGAGGCCTGAGACTACAAGGAAAGGACAGCCTCACTCATTTCATTATACCAGCTATACTGAGACTTCTAGCCGTCCCTACCTAGGCACAAGACATGTAATGGGCCATCTTGGACAGTCCCACATCCAGATTAAAGTTCCAGATGTTTGCAGCCCCAGACATTGTCTCACTGCAATGGCAAGAGAGCACCCAAACAAAAGCAAAAGAGCCATCTTGCTGACCCCTCTTACCCACAGATTTGTGAAAGATAATACAAATGGTAGTTATTTCAATCCACTCGCTACTTGCATAGTTTGTTGTAAAACAATGGACAATGATAACATATTAAAAGAAAAAAATGTAATAGGTTATCTTTAAGCTTACAGAGAACAGATAACCCATTTGGAAAAAAATCTACGTTTATTCATGATTTAAAAAAATTCTGAAGCAAAACTTGGGATCAGAGAGTTAATTTCCTTAATCTGATAAAAGGAATCTACAAAAAATTCACAATACCCATTATACTTGATAGCAAATCCCCATTTTCAGATAAAGACAAAAATGCCCACTATTACCACTTTTTTATCAGACTTATACTGCAGTTTCCAGTCAGTACAGTGAGGCAAAGAAGATAAAAAGCATAAAGATTAGAAAGGAAAAACCAGAATTGTCATATTAAAATATTATTTTATATGTATGAAATCCCAAAGAAACCTCAGATACATTATTTTGATTAAGATATAAAATCTGGATAGAAAATCAATACACAAAAATCAGTTATAGTACTATATATTAGAAACCAGAAAATAAACAATTAAAAAGACAGCATTCATAATAGTATCAAAAATATGTAAGAATAAGTCTAACAAAAGAGTTGCAAGAAAGACTTGAGTAAAATTATAAAATGTTATTAATAGGTATTAAAGAATACCTAGATAAATGATCATAGATTGGGAGCCTCAATATCATAAATATATAAATTGTCCTCTGAAGAAATCACAGTGAAATTCCCCAATTTTTTTGCACCCAATAAGCTGATTCTAAAACGTATATGGAGTTTCAAAGGATAAATAAGAGGCGAGAACACCATGAGGGGACATCTCCTACCAGGTATCAAGAGTGACTATTAAGTTAGAATTAACTGCGGTCAGAGATAGTCCAAAATGGCAGTGGAACATTGCCAGTTCAGAAACAGACCTGTGTTATAGCCATTTGCTGTATGGCAGCGGTTACATGGCAGTTTGGTAGGGAAAGGACAGACTTTAATAAATATTGCCAGGAAAATTGAGTATTCATGTACTTTTTAAAAGAGAAAAAATCACACATCTATTTTACACAATATAAAAAAAGATTTTCACCATTTTATTTTTCAAAAGATGAGAAAAAAATTACACCTGTTTCACACAATATACAAAATAATCCAACTTGTTTAGAATAGGAGAGGATAACAGGAGAGGATATAGAACTTAGAAAGTAATATAGAGAAACATTTTCATGAGTGAAAACTAGTAAAGAATGTCCTAAAACCCAAAAATGTTGACTCTAAGGAAAAGTTTACAGATTTTACTACATTTTAAAAAAACTGCTCACCAGAAAGATACTATTAAAAGATTGAAAAGATGAGCCATACGATTGGGAGAAGATATCTGAAACCTGTAAAACCAACAAAGGGCTCCTTTTGAGAAGATATGAAGAACTCTTCTAACTCACAAGAGGGACAACACAATAGAAAAATGTCTGCAACAGACTCCAGTATCTTCCTCTATAAAAGAGGAAACTCAAATGACCAATACATGCTGTACGTGAAAAGGTGCTCAACCTCATTATGAATCTGGAATATGTATATGAAAACAAATATGAAATACTCTTGCTTATCTAATAGTTGACAAGTCACTTTCAATTGAAAATACCAAATGTTGAGAGAACGCAAAATATTGGGAACCCTCATACACAGCTGGTGTAAATGTTACTTTTTTTGTTATCTACTCAAGCTAAAGACAACTTATCATCCATGATTTCAATCTCGGGGGTATACTTTAAAAAAATGGGTACACACATGCCCCAGGATTATTGTAGCCTGTAATTGTGCAAATCTGGGATACTCATCCTGCATAGAATGGAAAAACTATGGCATATTCATACAATGGTATGCTATGCAATAATGAAAATGAACAAGCTACATAGATAAGTTTAACAAACATATATTGAACCAAAGAAGCCAGACACAAAAATATGCAACCATATCCATAAAAGTTAAAAAATGAGCATTGTGGGGGATTCATTTATAAGCGGTAAAGTTAAAAAGGAAACAAGGAAATCACAATGATGGTCCCTCCAGAAGAACAGGAGGGAGTTTTGATGGAGAGAAGCTCATGGACTGCTGGCCATTATATTGGTATTTATTTTTATAATTATTTCCACTAACTACAAAATGTATGTATATGTACTTTACCTGTGTGTTTGTTGTATTTTATAATAAATGAAACAAAAATAGTACAAAATCAAGGATGTGTACACAAATATTTAGTTATAAAGTATTAACTATAACTATGTCTATTATAGGGGGAAACTCCAAACTTTGAATCACTACTTTGGATTATGTAAAAGAATGAATCAAATACATCACTGCACACAGAAGAGAGTTTACACAGCCTCTAGAAATTGTAGAATATTTCATGGCTTCTAAAGATAAATGAGATATATATTTAGGTGGGAGATGATGTTTATCATACATTATGCACAGATATTTCAATGTTTTAAAACAAACTTTGAATGCTAATACATGAAAAACAATTGGGAGAAACACATTATAATGTTAACTATGATTCTATTTGGGTGGCGACTTTATGAGCAATTTTTGTTTTCTTTGTTTTGCTCATTTGTATAGTTTTAATTTTGAGCAATGAATATGGATTACTTTTGAAGGAAATAAAAGGAGACAATATATTCTATTGGGAAACAATAATGAAAAAAGAACCTAGAGATCTCAAAATGGAAATAAGAAATGTGGTATTCGTTAATATGTGTATTTGGAAAACACCTGGAATCCTACCAGCTGCGATGAGCCCATTTGAATATAACTTTTCCCTACGAGTGGCCACCCACTTGGTTTTCCTTTCCCAGCAGGCATAACTCTGATAGTGAAATCAAATTCTGACTGGCTGCTTTGGAAGTAAGTAGGGCAGTGGGGTGGGGGAAGGTGAAGGGATCCTCTGAGAACAGCCTGCTCCTAATTGAAAGGAAGTGAAAATCCTCCACATGTTGCAGGGAGAGCTGGTAGATCATCCCCCAGTTCTCCTCCATCTGTTCTGCTGCCTCTTATAGAAACCAAGACAGGAAAAATGAAATGTACCTAACACAGGAAATGAGGGTAGTCATTTGAATGATACAGTATCAGAACCCTGGAAAGTGTTTTGGGCAAGGTGGGCAGTGAAACAAAAGGCACCAATCATAGTGCTCAGATCTGATCTCACACTGGGAAAAAGTAGGTACCTAAAGACCCCAAACGATGGAGAGTGGGGAGGACTCCAGAGTCAGCACACACACATTCCCAACAGCCAGGTGGGTTTAACCGCTGCATACCTGTTAGCTCCTCAGGGTGGAATTTCCCAGCTGCTGAGCCATGGCACGCTGGTTTTCCCTATGCTACTGATCCCCTCAGCCCTAGAGGTAATGGCCTCACCTCTGGGCCAGCAGTTCTGACAGCAGCACTTCATAAATTAGTGAAATAGAGGAATTCACAGAATACTTTTATAGCAGGTAAAGAAAGTAAGAAAACATTAAGTGGAAAAGGATGTTAATAGCCATTAGCATGCAACTACTATGATTTTTATTATCCTTTTCCATGTGTGTCATGACATATAAAGACCTGGGAAGCATTAGAACTACCATAGGTCATACTCTCATTAAATAAAGTACAAAAAAAAAAAAAAAAGAAAAAAAAGAAGGGCCAGGGGGTGGGAGTTGGAGAGCGGCTTATAGGTCAATGTACTATTTTTCAATAGAAGGCCAGTTATTGTTAATAGGTGTGCTATAAAATAAAGAAGAGTCAGATGAATTTGGGGAAAACCAAGTTTTTTAAAAGGTATATGTCATCTCAGGAATTCCTAGGGCCTGTAACTAACAAAAATATATTGTGACTTTCCAGAAGTAGAAATAGCATAGAATTATTGGGCCAAAGCTTTACGACCATAGAATATCACCTGAGGAATATGCTTTGCAAATTGCTACAGTAATCTCTCACTGCTGCACCACGCTTCACTGAATGTGTGATATAGAACGGGTTTTGATCGTCTCCCACCTGATGATTGTCCCCACACTGGCTTTTTTCTTTTACTTATGGCAAGTCATCGGTCTGATAAAGCTGAAACTACTAATGGGCTACTCAGGGGCTTTCATCCACCTGAGTCCAAAGCCTTTGCAAAATGACTTCCCAGAGCTCAGAGGCAGTCTGTTGCTGGAGCAGTTAGCACTTTGCCAGGAAATAGTTTGTCTTCGTTTTCAGTGTATTTTTCGTTTCTCAGAAGAAAGAAAACAAATAGTCTCAAGTAAATGAATAGAGGAATGTGCAGAACTCTCTTTAAAATGGCATCGCCATGACTTTGCCAAATAAATGAAGATATATTTTAGACATGTATACTCGCTTTACATATAACTGTGATTTCTTGTTACTTTGCTGATTTTCTTTGAAAATGGAATATAAATATTCAATCAGAGGGATTGTTCTGTTGATGAAGTCCAGTTAAGTTGTAATAAGAACTAAATTGATTAAGAACATAGGGCTAAGAATCATGTAGCCTCTTAACCTCACTTTTTCTAAGCTTCCAGGTAGCCCTTTATTTTGCAGGAACGGGAACTCCAGCCATCTGAACAGAACGCATATGAAGTCTGCATGCCAAAAGAAATAGAATTTTGCATTTATTTTCTGTTTCTACTTCCACTTGAAAAGTATCCTTTCCCCCCAAGAAACACATTTAAAAGGTTATAAAAAGGGCTTTCTGTTTGGGGCCAGAACCAGAAAAGGAAAGACAATGGAGAAAAAAAATATTAGCTCAGCTTTTCCAGACTTGAAATAATGTGTGATTTTTGTAGTTTCTCCAACTTTTGAGACTAGGTCTGGTAGAATGCTTAATTCTTTCAGCTGGCGAATCACCTTTCCTTTGTGGGGATATTAATGTCAAGTTAAAATTTCTCCATATGAATAAGGAAAAAAACATGTGAATACAGCAGAGCTGGGACTAGATTGATAAATAAAATCATTCTGTCCCTACCCCATTAACTCTCCCTTTCACCATTTGGAGGTCCTGTGGGCTGAAGCAGTACATCATTTAAACAGTACCTTCAGGTGTTTCACTGAGACCTAATTAAAATTGATGTTGTCATCTGGTGGTTCCTTGTGCAATTTGTCTAGCTCCATGCAAATTGCAAAACAGAGCTCTCTTCATTAGGACTTTGTCCTTCAAGAAACTACCCAAGATTTCCTTCAGGTGCTCCAGAAAACTATTTGGCCAGTTGGGAAAAAAAAAAAAAACAAACTTAAGAGTCACTAAGTTCACTGATTTCCTTGGCAGGATATCCAAGTGGTCCCTTTGAATGGATCTGCTGTGACGGGTAAGGCAGTATCCCCCAAGACTTTCCATTCCACAACTGAATTTTTTTAAAAATTTCTTACGATTATTTGTTCTCACAAAATATATGTATCAGTCTCATACTATGAACCTTGGATATAAGGCTATGTATAGGCAACAAGACCCCATCCTTTGATGGAGCTCAGACTAGCAGGAAGATAGCCATCAACTAGTAATTAACAATAACACATAATGAAGGCATCAGGAAGAAGGAAGTGGCGCTGTGTATTTAACATAGGGGTCAGGAGGGCCACTTCCCTGAGGAAAGGAAATCAAGATACCTCCAGAAGGATACTGAGTGGAGATGGGGCTGGAGAGGGTACGACACTCTCCAGGTATGTGCTGTATGTCATCGGAATAACAGAGCTAGACATTTGCTTTCTATCCTTCATGCTTTCGTTCAAGTTTTGCCTTTAGATTTACAAATTAAAGACCAATTTCCCCTCCTAGAAGACTAAGTTTGTAGCTATGGTCCTTTCTTTTGTGTTTCTTTAGAAAACAATGATTTTAAAATAAAAGCTACCTTTTATTAAACGTTCACATTGTGTCAAGCCCATTGAATTCTCAGAAATGTGTTCATTTTATCAACTTTTGAGAGAAACTGGAGTTCAGAAGTTTTACTCAACTAGGCAGTGGCCTAGCAAGGAATCAAAGTCAGATCTAAGACATTCAAGTGTCTGATTTTAACCACTTTACTGGGGTTTTCTTCATGTTCACATCTACAAACCACTTCATCAAAATGATATGGGGAAGTGTTTGTTAAAAACAGTTCCAGGCCGCCCCCCGCAGCTGTTTTGAGTCTGAATCTCTGAGGATGTGGACTGGGAATTTGCAGTTCAACAAGTTCCCCAGGTGCTTCCCATGCATTTGAGAATCAGTGCACTCCACACAGCTATGCACTTGTAAGACAGGGATGTGGGGGAGACAGACCACTGCTAAGACAGTTTACTGTACTCTTGTCCACGTTCTTGGATTGCTCTCTTGGCCATTTGATGAAATACTACAATGTAGAATGATTATGATTTTCAAACTGCAAATAGTTTAGCCTCACATTTTGGCAAGATGTCTAGGCAGGGTTCACAGAAAAGCTGCTTATTCAGGCTTCAGCCAAGCTGTGAAAAGTGAGGCCTTTTCAGAGGAAGTGAGATAAGACAAAAACTTAAAAAAACAAACATTCTGAGGCAGTGTTTAAAAGGCCACCAGCAAAATCTATAGCCTAACTAGAAGTGAGCTAAACAAACACATTACTGGACCATCCAGGAAACATGAAGCAGATGCCTGGAAGTGGGATGTGTGTTTTCAACCTGGGTAGAAATATCCCGGGGAGTGATGATATGGAATCAGACACAAAGTTCAGATCAAAACAACAAGGGAGATTTGCAATGGGCACTGCACCCAGGATGGACAGGAGATGTTCCAGTCAAGTAGTTCAGAGCAAGTTCAGGATAGGAGGGAGACCTGTGTCCAATCTCGCTTAAACTTATATGCCTTCATTTGCACCTCCTCATGGAATTATCTCATGGCCGCTATTTGAAAAAGGAATGGCAGTGGAGACCTAGTGGCGAGGGCCAAAGCCTCAGAGTTTTGAATAACGAAAAAATTGTGGTGCTGCCTACTCTTTCCCGTTACATAAGATAAAAACAATACTGATTCAGCAACATTCCAAGTTTTCCTCTGAGACTCATTGAATGCTTTTTTAGAAATGCAAACTACCAATTTCTTGGGGGGAAAAAAAAAAAAAAGGATTTTGTGTGCTTTGCTAGTGCCCTCCACACAAGCTTAATTCAGTGAGATAGTGTTCAGTAAAGTGCTTAGCAAACTCCCTGGCACAGAGGAGGCACTCATGCATTGCTAGCTATTATTATTTTTAATAATAGCAACATATGTTGGCAACTACATTTACTATGGTTTCCTTCCCTTTAAAAGGACGCTAAAGCTCCCCTTCTATGGATGCATTTTTACTAGTGTTTTACTATTTGGTATTGTTTGAACCTGGCTCTGCAGCAGTGGAAGTTGCCCTTAACTTTCCATGTAGGCTTCTGTCCTCAAATTCAGATTCCAATTCTCTGGTATGGTTTCCTACAGAGCTCTTTCTTTCCCACATTTCCCTGTTGCATCATGACATTTAATTAGTTATCATTCTTGCTTGCTTTTAATTAAAGAAACACTGTGCTTCTCTTGGAATCATCACTGAATGCCATCTAAACTCTTGATATTTATTTAGAAACTTGCATTTTGTGGAGTTTTTGTAACATAAATATTTGATGATTAGAGTAATTCCAGGCCCTCTGTAAACAGAAGCTCATACCTCTTCTTTCCAAGTAGAAACCACACTGAAGGAACTGCAATAATGCAGAACTTCCTATCATCCATGATGACGCACCAGCCTTTCCAACTCCATTATCTAGAGCTGTGGTTCTCAATCAGAGGCAACTTTGTCTCTCAGGGGACATACACAATGTCTAGACACATTTTGATTTCCATGATTGGGAGGCAGAGGTAGGTAGAGGCCAGGGATGCTGCTAAACCTCCAAAAATGCACAGGAGAGTTTCTCACAACAAAATTCTCTGAACCAAAATGTCAATAGTGTTAGTGCTGAAGTTGAGAAACTCATGTCTGAAATGCTCCTTAACCCCATAATTAAATATGTCTGATTTTTGGGATTGTAAGCACGCTAAAAGAAAAAGCTGGCTGGGTGTGGTGGCTCATGCCTGTAATCCCAGCACTTTGGGAGGCTGAAGTGGGTGGATCGCTTGATCCCAGGAGTTCAAGACCAGTCTGGGAAACGTGGCAAGACCCTGTCTCTATTAAAAATGCAAAATATTAGCTAGGCCTGGTGGCATGCACCTGTGGTCCCAGCTACTTGGGAGGCTGAGGCGGGAGGATTTCCTGAGTCTGGGAGGCAGAGGTTGTGGTGAGCCAAGATCACGCCACTACATTCCAGTGTGGGCAATAGAGAGAGACTCTGTCTCAAAAAAAAAACAAAAAACAAAAAAAAAAGCTAAAAATTTAATTTAGATTTTAACAGGGTATACTAATAGCTTTCTAAAGCAAAGTGCTTTTTAGTTTGTAAAATCAATATAAAATATGATCCATTTATAATACAAATGATATCTTTTATACATATAAGGTATTTTATAGTATGCAAAAACAGTCACATATCACATTTAAACATCAATCCCATTAAAGAACTATACCTGGCATCATAACCATTTTATAGAAAGAAAATTATTTTTACGTATTGCATCCCTTGAAATGCCTTTTCAACTGTTGTAACACCTTAATTATTGAGGAGTCACCAACAAATCTGTCATGTGTCAAGTATTCTAGAAGGAAATAAAGGCAGGGTGTAGGCTACACATGTGTCTCTCACTGGTCATGAGTGAATGAGTGAACTTTCCCAGGAGGAAATGAAATTTTAGGGACTGACTTGCAAGTGGTAAATTATATGGTATGTGTCACAATTGTACCACATGCCTGATTTATAAACATCCATATTTTTGAAGGGCAAAGAATGAATTAGAAGTGATTTTCTTTCCTGAATTACCTTGTTTTATAGAAACTGGTACTGAAGGGGTGATGGTCATGAAAATTCCCAGCCTCTGATCTATTCTTTGTGTGGCTTTTACTGTGCTGTGATCCATAGAGCATAACTTGAAAATTTAGTAAGAAAAGATCAGGGAAATCAGATGCTGAGCTGTTGTTCAGGTCCCCTTGGCAAACTAAACATATATGAATATAAACGTGTCAAGTTCATTAGACACTCAAAGGGCTCCCTTTGATTCTTGAAATGCCGTAAGGGCAGAAATCACTGAGAGAGAATCAGGCCAGAGACATGGCATCAGAAGAGTCTTTGCTGAATGTGAAATGAGTTCTTGTCTCATTCAGGACTGGCATTGAACACATTACTTTTTGAACCCTGGCTTTAGGAGAAGGCAGGCTTGGGATAAAATGTCAGTTTGACCACTTGCTAGTTATTGGAAATTGTTGAAGTTACAGAATGCTGCTGCTCCCTCACCTGCTAAGTAGAGATGATACTTCTTGGGGCAGCAATGAAGATTAAAGGTGTGATGTAACAGGCTTAGCATGGACTCTGAAATCCTTCTCAAAGGGGCTGTGAAGTTCTGATTTATGGCCCTTCTTGCTGGTATGATCTCTTTTTGATACTTCTTCAGTGTACATATATATTCACTCTTCCCTGAACCCAATGCCACGGTCCTCAATCAGACCCTTAACAAGTTTTACAAACCTCCTGTGAATGTGATCAAACCCTACCTCTACTTACAAGCCTTCAAAGACTCTCACTTTTCTTTTCTTTTTTTTTTTTTAATTTATTTATTATTATTATACTTTAAGTTGTAGGGTACATGTGCATAACGTGCAGGTTTGTTACATATGTATACTTGTGCCATGTTGGTGTGCTGCACCCATCAACTCGTCATTTACATCAGGTATAACTCCCAATGCAATCCCTCCCCCCTCCCCCCTCCCCATGATAGGCCCCGGTGTGTGATGTTCCCCTTCCCGAGTCCAAGTGATCTCATTGTTCAGTTCCCACCTATGAGTGAGAACATGCGGTGTTTGGTTTTCTGTTCTTGTGATAGTTTGCTAAGAATGATGGTTTCCAGCTGCATCCATGTCCCTACAAAGGACACAAACTCATCCTTTTTTTATGGCTGCATAGCATTCCATGGAGTATATGTGCCACATTTTCTTAATCCAATCTGTCACTGATGGACATTTGGGTTGATTCCAAGTCTTTGCTATTGTGAATAGTGCTGCAATAAACATACGTGTGCATGTGTCTTTATAGCAGCATAATTTATAATCCTTTGGGTATATACCCAGTAATGGGATGGCTGGGTCATATGGTACATCTAGTTCTAGATCCTTGAGGAATCGCCATACTGTTTTCCATAATGGTTGAACTAGTTTACAATCCCACCAACAGTGTAAAAGTGTTCCTATTTCTCCACATCCTCTCCAGCACCTGTTGTTTCCTGACTTTTTAATGATCGCCATTCTAACTGGTGTGAGATGGTATCTCATTGTGGTTTTGATTTGCATTTCTCTGATGGCCAGTGATGATGAGCATTTTTTCATGTGTCTGTTGGCTGTATGAATGTCTTCTTTTGAGAAATGTCTGTTCATATCCTTTGCCCACTTTTGGATGGGGTTGTTTTTTTCTTGTAAATTTGTTTGAGTTCTTTGTAGGTTCTAGATATTAGCCCTTTGTCAGATGAGTAGATTGCAAAAATTTTCTCCCATTCTGTAGGTTGCCTGTTCACTCTGATGGTAGTTTCTTTTGCTGTGCAGAAGCTCTTTAGTTTAATGAGATCCCATTTGTCAATTTTGGCTTTTGCTGCTGTTGCTTTTGGTGTTTTAGACATGAAGTCTTTGCCCATGCCTATGTCCTGAATGGTACTACCTAGGTTTTCCTCTAGGATTTTTATGGTATTAGGTCTAACATTTAAGTCTCTAATCCATCTTGAATTAATTTTTGTATAAGGAGTAAGGAAAGGATCCAGTTTCAGCTTTCTACTTATGGCTAGCCAATTTTCCCAGCACCATTTATTAAATAGGGAATCCTTTCCCCATTTCTTGTTTCTCTCAGGTTTGTCAAAGATCAGATGGCTGTAGATGTGTGGTATTATTTCTGAGGACTCTGTTCTGTTCCATTGGTCTATATCTCTGTTTTGGTACCAGTACCATGCTGTTTTGGTTACTGTAGCCTTGTAGTATAGTTTGAAGTCAGGTAGCGTGATGCCTCCAGCTTTGTTATTTTGACCTAGGATTGTCTTGGAGATGCGGGCTCTTTTTTGGTTCCATATGAACTTTAAAGCAGTTTTTTCCAATTCTGTGAAGAAGCTCATTGGTAGCTTGATGGGGATGGCATTGAATCTATAAATTACCTTGGGCAGTATGGCCATTTTCACGATATTGATTCTTCCTATCCATGAGCATGGTATGTTCTTCCATTTGTGTGTGTCCTCTTTGATTTCACTGAGCAGTGGTTTGTAGTTCTCCTTGAAGAGGTCCTTTACATCCCTTGTAAGTTGGATTCCTAGGTATTTTATTCTCTTTGAAGCAATTGTGAATGGAAGTTCATTCATGATTTGGCTCTCTGTTTGTCTGTTACTGGTGTATAAGAATGCTTGTGATTTTTGCACATTAATTTTGTATCCTGAGACTTTGCTGAAGTTGCTTATCAGCTTAAGGAGATTTTGGGCTGAGACTATGGGGTTTTCTAAATATACAATCATGTCATATGCAAACAGGGACAATTCGACTTCTTCTTTTCCTAACTGAATCCCCTTGATTTCTTTCTCTTGCCTGATTGCCCTAGGCAGAACTTCCAACACTATGTTGAATAGGAGTGGTGAGAGAGGGCATCCCTGTCTTGTGCCAGTTTTCAAAGGGAATTTTTCCAGTTTTTGCCCATTCAGTATGATATTGGCTGTGGGTTTGTCATAAATAGCTCTTATTATTTTGAGGTACGTTCCATCAATACCGAATTTATTGAGCGTTTTTAGCATGAAGGGCTGTTGAATTTTGTCAAAAGCCTTTTCTGCATCTATTGAGATAATGATGTGGTTCTTGTCTTTGGTTCTGTTTATATGCTGGATTATGTTTATTGATTTGCGAATGTTGAACCAGCCTTGCATCCCAGGGATGAAGCCCACTTGATCATGGTGGATAAGCTTTTTGATGTGTTGCTGAATCCGGTTTGCCAGTATTTTATTGAGGATTTTTGCATCGATGTTCATCAGGGATATTGGTCTAAAATTCTCTTTTTTGTTGTGTCTCTGCCAGCCTTTGGTATCAGGATGATGTTGGCCTCATAAAATGAGTTAGGGAGGATTCCCTCTTTTTCTATTGATTGGAATAGTTTCAGAAGGAATGGTACCAACTCCTCCTTGTACCTCTGGTAGAATTCAGCTGTGAATCCATCTGGTCCTGGACTTTTTTTGGTTGGTAGGCTATTAATTATTGCCTCAATTTCAGAGCCTGCTATTGGTCTATTCAGGGATTCAACTTCTTCCTGGTTTAGTCTTGAAAGAGTGTAAGTGTCCAGGAAATTATCCATTTCTTCTAGATTTTCCAGTTTATTTGCGTAGAGGTGTTTATAGTATTCTCTGATGGTAGTTTGTATTTCTGTGGGGTCGGTGGTGATATCCCCTTTATCATTTTTAATTGCATCGATTTGATTCTTCTCTCTTTTCTTCTTTATTAGTCTTGCTAGTGGTCTGTCAATTTTGTTGATCTTTTCAAAAAACCAACTCCTGGATTCATTGATTTTTTTGGAGGGTTTTTTGTGTCTCTATCTCCTTCAGTTCTGCTCTGATCTTAGTTATTTCTTGCCTTCTGCTAACTTTTGAATGTGTTTGCTCTTGCTTCTCTAGTTCTTTTAATTGCGATGTTAGAGTGTCAATTTTAGATCTTTCCTGCTTTCTCTTGTGGGCATTTAGTGCTACAAATTTCCCTCTACACACTGCTTTAAATGTGTCCCAGAGATTCTGGTATGTTGTATCTTTGTTCTCATTGGTTTCAAAGAACATCTTTATTTCTGCCTTCATTTCGTTATGTACCCAGTAGTCATTCAGGAGCAGGTTGTTCAGTTTCCATGTAGTTGAGCGGTTTTGATTGAGTTTCTTAGCCCTGAGTTCTAGTTTGATTGCACTGTGGTCTGAGAGACAGTTTGTTATAATTTTTGTTCTTGTACATTTGCTGAGGAGTGCTTTACTTCCAATTATGTGGTCAATTTTGGAGTAAGTATGATGTGGTGCTGAGAAGAATGTATATTCTGTTGATTTGGGGTGGAGAGTTCTATAGATGTCTATTAGGTCTGCTTGCTGCAGAGATGAGTTCAATTCCTGGATATCCTTGTTAACTTTCTGTCTCGTTGATCTGTCTAATGTTGACAGTGGAGTGTTGAAGTCTCCCATTATTATTGTATGGGAGTCTAAGTCTCTTTGTAAGTCTCTAAGGACTTGCTTTATAAATCTGGGGGCTCCTGTATTGGGTGCATATATATTTAGGATAGTTAGCTCTTCCTGTTGAATTGATCCCTTTACCATTATGTAATGGCCTTCTTTGTCTCTTTTGATCTTTGATGGTTTAAAGTCTGTTTTATCAGAGACTAGTATTGCAACCCCCGCTTTTTTTTGTTCTCCATTTGCTTGGTAAATCTTCCTCCATCCCTTTATTTTGAGCCTATGTATGTCTCTGCGTGTGAGATGGGTCTCCTGAATACAGCAGACTGATGGGTCTTGACTCTTTATCCAGTTTGCCAGTCTGTGTCTTTTAATTGGAGCATTTAGTCCATTTACATTTAAGGTTAAGATTGTTATGTGTGAACTTGATCCTGCCATTATGATATTAACTGGTTATTTTGCTCGTTAGTTGATGCAGTTTCTTCCTAGCCTTGATGGTCTTTACATTTTGGCATGTTTTTGCAATGGCTGGTACCGGTTGTTCCTTTCCATGTTTAGTGCTTCCTTCAGGGTCTCTTGTAAGGCAGGCCTAGTGGTGACAAAATCTCTAAGCATTTGCTTATCTGTAAAGGATTTTATTTCTCCTTCACTTATGAAACTTAATTTGGCTGGATATAAAATTCTGGGTTTAAAATTCTTTTCTTTAAGAATGTTGAATATTGGCCCCCACTCTCTTCTGGCTTGGAGAGTTTCTGCCGAGAGATCTGCTGTTAGTCTGATGGGCTTCCCTTTGTGGGTAACCCGACCTTTCTCTCTGGCTGCCCTTAAGATTTTTTCCTTCATTTCAACTTTGGTGAATCTGGCAATTATGTGTCTTGGAGTTGCTCTTCTCGAGGAGTATCTTTGTGGCGTTCTCTGTATTTTCTGGACTTGAATGTTGGCCTGCCCTACTAGGTTGGGGAAGTTCTCCTGGATGATATCCTGAAGAGTGTTTTCCAACTTGGTTCCATTTTCCCCCTCACTTTCAGGTACCCCAATCAGACATAGATTTGGTCTTTTTACATAATCCCATACTTCTTGCAGGCTTTGTTCATTTCTTTTTCTTCTTTTTTCTTTTGGTTTCTCTTCTCGCTTCATTTCATTCATTTGATCCTCAATCGCTGACATTCTTTCTTCCAGTTGATCGAGTCGGTTACTGAAGCTTGTGCATTTGTCACGTATTTCTCGTGTCATGGTTTTCATCTCTTTCGTTTCGTTTATGACCTTCTCTGCATTAATTACTCTAGCCATCAATTCTTCCACTTTTTTTTCAAGATTTTTAGTTTCTTTGCGCTGGGTACGTAATTCCTCCTTTAGCTCTGAGAAATTTGATGGACTGAAGCCTTCTTCTCTCATCTCGTCGAAGTCATTCTCCGTCCAGCTTTGATCCGTTGCTGGCGATGAGCTGCGCTCCTTTGCCGGGGGAGAGGCGCTCTTATTTTTTGAATTTCCAGCTTTTCTGCCCTGCTTTTTCCCCATCTTTGTGGTTTTATCTGCCTCTGGTCTTTGATGATGGTGATGTACTGATGGGGTTTTGGTGTAGGTGTCCTTCCTGTTTGATAGTTTTCCTTCTAACAGTCAGGACCCTCAGCTGTAGGTCTGTTGGAGATTGCTTGAGGTCCACTCCAGACCCTGTTTGCCTGGGTATCAGCAGCAGAGGCTGCAGAAGATAGAATATTTCTGAACAGCGAGTGTACCTGTCTGATTCTTGCTTTGGAATCTTCCTCTCAGGGGTGTACTCCACCCTGTGAGGTGTGGGGTGTCAGACTGCCCCTAGTGGGGGATGTCTCCCAGTTAGGCTACTCAGGGGTCAGGGACCCACTTGAGCAGGGAGTCTGTCCCTTCTCAGATCTCAACCTCCATGTTGGGAGATCCACTGCTCTCTTCAAAGCTCTCAGACAGAGTCGTTTGCGTCTGCAGAGCTTTCTGCTGCGTTTGTTATTGTTTACTGTGCCCTGTCCCCAGAGGTGGAGTCTACAGAGACAGGCAGGTTTCCTTGAGCTGCTGTGAGCTCCACCCAGTTCGAGCTTCCCAGCAGCTTTGTTTACCTACTTAAGCCTCAGCAATGGCGGGCGCCCCTCCCCCAGCCTCACTGCTGCCTTGCCGGTAGATCACAGACTGCTGTGCTAGCAATGAGGGAGGCTCCGTGGGTGTGGGACCCTCCCGGCCAGGTGTGGGATATGATCTCCTGGTGTGCCTGTTTGCTTAAAGCGCAGTATTGGGGTGGGAGTTACCCGATTTTCCAGGTGTTGTGTGTCTCAGTTCCCCGGGCTAGGAAAAGGGATTCCCTTCCCCCTTGCGCTTCCCAGGTGAGGCAATGCCTCGCCCTGCTTCAGCTCTCGCTGGTCGGGCTGCAGCAGCTGACCAGCACCGATCGTCTGGCACTCCCCAGTGAGATGAACCCAGTACCTCAGTTGAAAATGCAGAAATTACCGGTCTTCTGTGTCGCTCGCACTGGGAGTTGGAGACTGGAGCTGTTCCTATTCGGCCATCTTGCTCCGCCCCCCAAGACTCTCACTTTTCTAAAAGAGCATCTTCTTTCGCCTGTCCATTCATTGTTGGGGCTCCCTCTCTCTCACACTCTCTGTGTGTACTTTATTAAAGATAGTATACATCAATGTTCATAGCAGCCCATTCACAATAGCCAAAAGGTGGAGACAACACAAATGTCCATCAACAAGTGAACGGATATACAAAATGTGGTATATTCATCCAATGGAGTATTGTTCAGCCTTGAACGAAATCGTACACATGCTACAGAATGGAAGAAACTTGGAAATATTATGCCAAGGGAAATAAGCCAGCCACAAAAAAACTAATATTGCAGGATTCCACTTAAAAGTGGTACTTAGAATAGGCAAATTCATAGAGACGGAAAGTGGTTACCAGGAGCTGAGATGTGGGGAAGGGGAAAGGCAGAGTTATTACTAATGGGTGCAGAGTTCAGTTTGGGATAATGAATGTAAGAATTCTGGAGATAGTGGGGATAGTTGTATAACTATGCAAATGTACTACGCCACTGAACTGTATACTTAAAAATGGTTAAATAGTAAGTTTTATGTATATTGTTCCACAATAACTTTTTATTTTCTAAGAAAAAATTTTTAAAATTATGCTTAAACTTAGTTGTGTTATTTATCATATACCAAATATTAAACTCATTTAAGTTAATTTAATGCTTAAATTAATTTAAAGATTTTTAAAACTCTTTGATGTCTGTGATATTGTCATTACCAATAAGGAAACTGAGGCCCTTAGAGGTTAAGTAAGCCCAAGGTCACACAGCCAGGAAGTAGCAGAGCTGAAATTGAAACCCAGGTATCAAGTTCCAAATTCTTAATCACCATGCTTACTTCTGTACCTAGTTCCTGTGTATTGACGACTGCCATATTTTGAATCTCTAGCCCAGATCTAGAACAATGATGATAATATTGATGCTTGATGAACATTATTTTGAGTCTCTTAAAAAAATTGGGAAGGAGTTCCTATCATCCTGATTTAAAGACAAGAAATCTGAAGCATAGGGAGGTTAAATAACTTATTCAAGTTCATCCATCCATGGCAGAGCCAGCATGTAAACCCAAGGCAGTCGAATTTAAAGCCATATCCTTAATGTAACTGTCTCCAGTAGTCCACAAGTACCTTATCATAAGATAAACATTTTTCCCCAACATTTTTAAGTTTCTGAACTAGGGATCCATCTTACAACATATTCCTAGTTCAGTGTTTTCTCTGCACTTTAGTTTGATGAATGGTGTCTGTAGAACTCGGGAAATGAGGAATGTAGCAGATGCACAGGATCAGTTTGTTAAAATGTGATCTGCCTCACAATGACCAAAAACTAGCCCTTAGGTACGGATCTAAATGAAAGAATCAGGAACTCGGGTGAGTTATGTGCAGGAAAGAATTTTCTAGCAGCCCTCACTGAGACGCCCCTGAGGTCAGGAAACCTTGGCTATCCAAGAACAGACTTGGAGAATATGCGTATATGATTTTAGAAAGTTTAAGCCATTCTGGCGATCATTAAAAAGTCAGGAAACAACAGGTGCTGGAGAGGATGTGGAGAAATAGGAACACTTTTTACACTGTTGGTGGGACCGTAAACTAGTTCAACCATTGTGGAAGACAATGTGGCGATTTCTCAAGGATCTAGAACTAGAAATACCGTTTGACTCAGCCATCCCATTACTCGGTATATAGCCAAAGGATTATAAATCATTGCTACTATAAAGATATATGCACATGTATGTTTATTGCGGCACTATTCACAATAGTGAAGACTTGGAACCAACCCAAATGTCCATCAATGATAGACTGGATTAAGAAAATGTGGCACATATACACCATGGAATACTATGCAGCCATAAAAAAGGATGAGTTCATGTCCTTTGTAGGGACATGGATGCAGCTGGAAACCATCATTCTGAGCACACTATTGCAAGGACAGAAAACCAAACACCACATGTTCTCACTCATAGGTGGGAATTGAACAATGAGAACACTTGAACACAGGGTGGGGAACATCACACACTGGGGCCTGTCATGGGGTGGGGGAAGGGACGAGGGATAGCATTAGGAGATATACCTAGTGTAAATGATGAGTTAACGGGTGCAGCACACCAACATGGCACATGTATACATATGTAACAAACCTGCACGTTGTGCACATGTACCCTAGAGCTTAAAGTATAATTAAAAAAAGAAAGTTTAAGTCATTCTATTTACATTTTGGTTATCCCTATTATAGCCACTTTTCTCTATGGCATGTGCTTCTTTCCCTTCTCAGGGGCAATCTCTGCCTCTATTATTAAGAGCTGAGACCCCCTGTGGCCCCTGGTTCTTTTCAAGGGTAGCACCACCTTGCCTCAACTCACACTGTTGCTTATTTGCCAGTTCTACAGCTGCCCTCAATGACTGCAGAAAGTAGGACTGAACATCTTGGAGTTCAAACACAACAAAAGATCTAAATCCGTGACCCCCATAAAGATCCTAAGAGATGCTGTGGAATGCAAACTCCATCAGTGAATCAAATCTGTTGTGTTCTGAAAGTTATTTAACAACCATGAATCATTAGGCATCATAACCGAGAGGTGGACCAATTTTCCTGCTGTAAAACCAGCTTTTCATAAAAATAGACATTCTTGATGCCATGGGCAGATTTAAATGACCTGAATGCAACTATGCAACCAAAGAAAGAATGGCTAAGACTTTTTACCACTGATTTTTCTTTCTTGGAGAATATCTTGCATGTTCCCAAATTTAGATCTGGAGAATTTACTTGTAATAATAATTAGACATTACCATGACAATGGCAATGTTTAAAAATTGCTAGTAGCAAAAGAAGTCACTTCACAAGGAAAGATTTTTGTTGAGAAAATAGATGTAATTTTTCAAGGTATACAAAAATATATGTGGTTACCTTAAAATATCCTAAAACCTTTCCAATTATTACTGATAATGTAAATCAAAAATGAAGTAGAAGCAGGGGTGGTGGCTCACACCTGTAATCCCAGCACTTTGGGATGCTGAGGTGGGCGAATTGCTTGAGGTCAGGAATTTGAGACCAGCCTAGCCAACATGGTGAAACCCCATCTCTACTAAAAACACAAAATTCGTCAGGCATGGTGGTGCATGCCTGTAATCCCAGCTACTCAGGAGGCTGAGGCAGGAGAACTGCTTAAACTCAAGAGGTGGAGGTTGCAGTGAGCCAAGATCTCACCATTGCACTCCAACCTGGGCGACAAAGCGAGACTCCATCTCAAAATAAAAGATTAAAAAAGAAAAAAAGCAGTAGAAATTTCAATGTGATGGAGCCACAACAGATTTACAGGTTGACCTGACTGATATGTGACTCTGTTTTTGCATACTATAAAATACCTTCTATGTATAAAAGATATCATTTGTATTGTAAATGGACCATGTTTTACATTTGATTTTACAAACTAAAAAGCACTTTGCTTTAGAAAACTATTGGTATACCCTGTTAAAATCTAAATTAAGGTTTTAGGTTTTTGTTTGTTTCTTTTTTTGTTGTTGTTGTTGTTGTTTTTTGAGACAGAGTCTCTATTGCCCATGCTGGAGTATAGTAGCGTGATCTGGGCTCACCACAACCTCTGCCTCCCAGACTCAGGAAATCCTCCCGCCTCACCCTCCCAAGTAGCTGGGACCACAGGTGCATGCCACCAGGCCTAGCTAATATTTTGCATTTTTAATAGAGACAGGGTCTTGCCACGTTTCCCAGACTGGTCTTGAACTCCTGGGATCAAGCGATCCACCCACTTCAGCCTCCCAAAGTGCTGGGATTACAGGCATGAGCCACCACACCCAGCCAGCTTTTTCTTTTAGCGTGCTTACAATCCCAAAAATCAGACATATTTAATTATGGGGTTAAGGAGCATTTCAGACATGAGTTTCTCAACTTCAGCACTAACACTATTGACATTTTGGTTCAGAGAATTTTGTTGTGAGAAACTCTCCTGTGCATTTTTGGAGGTTTAGCAGCATCCCTGGCCTCTACCTACCTCTGCCTCCCAATCATGGAAATCAAAATGTGTCTAGACATTGTGTATGTCCCCTGAGAGACAAAGTTGCCTCTGATTGAGAACCACAGCTCTAGATAATGGAGTTGGAAAGGCTGGTGCGTCATCATGGATGATAGGAAGTTCTGCATTATTGCAGTTCCTTCAGTGTGGTTTCTACTTTATAGGGTGAACACACTTTTATCCTTCTCTTTGACAAATCTGAAAAATTAAATTGAGAGTTCTGTAAAGTGGTACTAAATTACGTGGTTGACTGCTGAGGCTTCTAGAGGATTAGCCATTCTTGACTAAATTAGCATTTGGGATTATGTCAGCATGGGAACTCAGAAAGTAAAAGCCAGTGAAGTGAGGCTTTAATTTCTGTGTTCTAAGTGCTTTTTAATTTTGATGTAAAAAAAGACAAATGGCTAACATTGCCCACATTTAACTCAACATCACACACACATACACACACACACTCTCTCTCTCTTTCTCTCTCTCGCCCTCTCTCTCTCTCTCTCTCAAGTTCCCAAGTTTCTATGCTCATTTTCTAGGTGAGACAGCAAAAATTCAGAGCAAATAAGCCCACCAAACAGCAATTTCTTTTTTTTTTCTTTTGGAAACAAAAAACCTCACCAACTTCTCAACCTCTAGGGAGAACTTTATCCAAGTTATTTGCTGTGTCTACCTATTAAATGATACCAAGATCTTTGGAGATTATCTGTTTCAGAGATATGTAAAATATATGTGTCATGCCTAGCATTTTGATTACATCTTTCCCTTAAAGGCCACTGAAGACTCTGTAGTTTAGTTAAGCCTTCAAATTTAAAGTGATCAACAAAAGCATAGATTAAGTGACTCATCTAAGGTGATGTAGATGGAAAATGAAAGACTGGGAAGTGAACGCCAAGGGGATTTTAAAGTTCCTTTTCCTGAGTTATTTTTACCCCTAAGTTCTATCTTCTGTCCTTTTTATTTCCTCATTCTGCTTCCCTTAGCTTATTTTGTCCATACAGTGTTTGGCTCAAAATAGATGCTCAAAAAATATTTATCACTCAATGAAAGAAAACCCCAAACCACAGATACCACGGACAATAAATCAATTTCCTATTGGAGATATTATTTGCCTTAGAAGACATTGTAGTTATTTAAAAGCAAAAGTGCTGATTGGCATCACTTTAAATTCATGGCTAGAGATCTCAAATACATGTTCAACCAGTGCCTGGCAATTCCACTGCTCAGGACTTCCAATTCCCTAGTTTCTCCAAAACAGTTCACAAATGAACATTAGAAATTTCACAGAAATCTTTGGTGGACAAATACTAAAATAAAACAAAATTTGGCCCACTACAGCATTTAAAACGTCTGCTTGTGATGGAGCATATCCACAAACAGTGGGATATGTAAAAGCCAGTCAAAAATCTCCACTGAAGTTTCAAAATGAACAGCTCCTAAGCCCCCACACACTGCCATTTGAAAAAATAGATGTCATACCTTCTTTTCTTTTCAGATATTCCATGAGCATAAACATAGACAAAACAGAATCTCATTACACTTGTTACTCTCTGCCTTCTCCATTCAAGAGACTCAGGTAAGTATACCTCCTAATATCCTTGTTAGAGGAGTTCACTGCCATGGCAACCTCATGCACCACATGTCACATGGGAACACCTGCAAAATCTCAGAAGTTCCGCACGTTGCTATAATCAAAAATCTGGGCACTTTGGATGCTCTGTTTCTGACAATTGTCAGAGCTTGAAACCAAAGTAATGGCCTTCCAGCTTGCCTGAGTATACTTTCCTGAGAAAGCTTAATGGGATTCATGCTATACAGTCAGATTCATACAGTATTTTCACTTTCATGGCAGCTTTGATAGAGGTCCAAATGAGTACATCCAATGACAAAGGAACAGATACATAAATACATCTCACTTTTGCTCCTCTGCCTTGCAGTACTTCAACTATTGCAGTCACCCATTATGTCAGTTCCCTACCTCCATCTTACTTTCTCAACCATCTTTTCCTTCGAATAGAGTGTGAGCACTGCAGTTGGAGTGATATTTTTTAAATGTGAATTTGACTGTGTCGTCTCTCTGCTTAAGACTCTCCAGGATCATTCCACTCTCTGGAACTCCCTGGCCCCTGCTTCTCTCTCCACCTCCTGCTTGAGCCACTGTCCCAGTATGTTCTAGCCTCCAGTTATCCCAAGCTCTTCCCTGTCCTAGAGTCTTCATGTGAGCAGCCTCCCAGCCTAAATTTCACCCCTGACTCATTCTGCATCTGTCTCCATTCAAACTGTGCCTCTGCGGACACATCTTCCTTGAGGACTTTATCTACATAGGTCTCTGCTTTCATTCTTCATTGATGTACCCCAATTACTTTTTTCATAGCAACTGTCTCAGTTTTCCTAAATACTTACTTAGGAATAGTTGTATTGACTTATATATTTCATCTTTCTCTCCACTCGAAGACTGTAAGTCTGTATTTATTTCATCCCCCACTGTAGAACAAGTGTGTAACTGTGCCTGACATGTAGTAAGCACAATAGATGTTGGCTAAATGAATGAATGTATATCATCATAGAAAGAGGTAACAGCATTAAAGGGACACATTTGCCTCAGAAGAGTCCAAATTTAAGCTTTCTGCCCAGCAATTATATATATCCAATTAGCCCTCTTTATCTTTTTCTGCTCTGCCCTCTTGCCCCCTTAACAAATTTGGTATTTATAGGAACTCAGGGATTTTCAACATGGTAAGACCCAGGGAAACCCCAAATCAGTCCAGTGCTTGTTTCATGCCCAGATTTTTGACCCCGGCATATTTTAAGAAAAATCTAACTTTGATTAATTTACGGTGAGTGAAACTATTTCATCTAATTGCCTCATTTTTTTTTTTTTTGTAAATCAAAACCTTCTTTCACTGACACAGGAAGTCATATTTTGTCAAAACTAGATGAACATGAACCCAGAGAGACTTAAATTCTATTGTAACCTCAAAAACCACAAAAATGGAAGGAATTTGGGAATTCAAATGTGTCCCTATGCCTTGTCTATAGGGTCTAACATTTTGTTCATCTTGTGAAGATTTGTGTGTTTCCAGTTTCACCCCTGCCACAGTTCTTGGTACAGGCACGTGATACAATGGGGAGATTCCCACTTTAGAAGGCAGTTTTCACAGTAACTGCCTTTAGCCTTTGAGTTTCTAATGTAACCTTTGAAAACAGCTGGTCCAAATTCCATCTTGTCCCAGACCCACACAGACCTCCTCTGCATTATGTTCAATTTGAGGACAAAGGAAGTTCAGGGAGGAACACTGAGCAAGATGTGCTTTGGCCAAGTAATTACAGCCACTTTGCAAGCAGCCACCCGGAATGCAGATTTTATTAGCTTTTGTTTTACTTATTTTTAGAAAAGCCTTTTAAATGACTGACAGATCTATATACATTTATGCTTTTTCTTTTCAAAGCTGAGAGGGAAGGCTTAACCCTCCTGCATACTGTTTGACCCATGAAAATAAACCCTTGACCTTTATGAATGATACCTCCTCATGACCAATTAATCCCCATACACGAAGACTACTACAGTCCTTAATTCTCCCCAATAAAGTATAACCTTTAATTAAATAATTTACCTGACAACTTCCAACTTTGAATGAGAATTGTATACAAGCAATATAATGTAAAAGAAAAGAAATCTATCTCCAAATCTGGAGTCAGACAACCTTAAGTTTAGATCTTAGCTCTTTCAGCTGTAAATTATTGACCTCAGTTTTCTCATCTGAAAAGCAGAGCTAAGGAATAGAAAAGTACACTTCAGAGTTACTTTGAGGCTCAAATATTTTAAGGCAGGTAAAATACTTAGTAGAGTGCCTGGCACAGTCCCACATTTGAAAGCTATGAGAAAGAGGTATTTCCATGCATTCCTAGTAGGAATACAAATTGGTATAACCACTTTGGGAAATGGTACAAAAATATTGAATTTTAAAGCTTGTGTATTTCAAGACCTAGCAAGTCCGCTTCTGTTTTTACTATTTATACCAGAGAAACACTTGCACCCAAGGAGACATGTACAAAATACTCAGAGCAATGTGTTTTGTAATAGTGAGAGACTGGAAACAGCCAAAGAGTTCTTTACTTTTAAGGAGGAGAGACTAATTCCTGTAAGAAATGCCCCTACATATTTGAACAGGTTAACAATTTGAGGTGGAGGTTTATGGGTAGCCTTCATTGTGGTGATTCAGTGACCCAGCTTTCTGTGACTCTGCTGTCCCTAGGACCTTGGAAACTTCTGCTAGATCCTTTGCATCTAGTTAGCACATGGAGGTTGAGAAAGGATGTGGAAAATTTCATGAAGTGTCAACAGATTGGACCTGGGAGTGCCATATATCACTTCTCTCCACAGTCCATTGGCTAGAACACACTAATTTAGTCATAGTTAATTGTGATGTAGTCTAGATGCAGGTTCAGAAACATAGGGAACCAGGGCTTTGATGAACAACATCTCAGTTCTGACACAAATACAAGATTAAAATAATGAGATAGGTCTATGTTTACTAGCAAATGGGGCTTCCAGGACATATTCTGTGAAAAACTAAGCAAGTGACATGCCATCGGGTGGTTTCCTGGGAAGCAGACTATGAGATGGAAGTTACTGTTCTGGAAGTTTATTAGGAAACTTCTTGGCATCAGCATCTAAGGAAGCAGGATTGGGTGAAGACAGAAGTTGAGCTATGATGTGGGCTCCACAGCAGCCTCAGCCACCCCACAGTCAGCTCTGAGGCTAGGAAGATCTTTCTGAGTTGCCCCAGTCTGTGCCAATATGGCAAGACATTTGTAGTCTTACAATGAGCTTGCATGGGAACTAGTACCTTGGTACCAAAAGGAACTGGATCAGACACTGACCATTGCCTGTCTCGGCAGGGGTGAGCCTGAGGGTGAGGGGGCTATTGCAGCAGAGGTGGTTCAAGAAGGGGCTGAGAGATGCAGACAGTCTGCTGAAAGTGCTCCCTGATGAGGCAATGAGTCCTTCATTGAAGGGGGATTTGGGCAATGTATAACAGTGTCACCCCACATAGCTAAACTATATAGGTAGGCTATTATTACTGTAAAAACAAAAAACATGCTTATTTTCTCTGACTAAATTTCTATGTAAATTCATAGAAAACACTTGGATGAAAAGCTGGACATTTTGTATAATAATAAATACATATCAGAGAGATGTGGCTCCTTTTGAGTAAGAAGGCAGGTCTGAGAGATTGAGGGTAAATGTCAAAAGCAACTTCAACTGTATCTGTAACTTTTAATATTATTGAACAAATAAAATGAATTGCCATTTTGCTTACCTATATGAATTTAATAAGACTATTATTTGAGGTGGGTTTATTGTACAAGTATATATAAGAATATTAACCCAGACAATATTCTACATGTGGCAGGACCTTCCATTGCAGAAGCATCACATAAAAATAGCTTTTATTTATTCAAAGATTGATCGACTTTCCTTCTTTCTTCTTCCTCCCACAGCTTTTTGGCCAATTCACTGCTCACTAACATCTCCATCAAAGGGTGACTGTGTTGGGGCGCCGGGTGTGGGGAGGAGAGGAAGGAAACGAGAATCGGCAGTTTCCATTACTTGCTAGAAACTCTGGTAAATAGGTTTAGTAGAGGGAAATGTTGAAAATCAGTTATTCAGATTATCTGAGCCTGTCAACCATGCATGTTACACCCTCTTTCCATTAGCACAGACTCAGGAGAATTGGCCCTAATTGCATTTGCAGTGATAGTGACTGAAACAAGATTGTTTAATGATTATGTGTCTCCTTAAACTGATTTTTTTTCTTTCAAATGGCACATCCCAACAGAAAACTTTGAGGAAAAAGGCATTTTCTATTGTATTCTCACCTATTAAGCATCTACAAATCTTTCAGGATAATGGATATTCTAGATAGACCAAAGACAACTTCTTTGAATTTGAAAAAAATATATTTTATCTTTTATTTTGGTCTGGCAATAGAATAGTTTATTTGGGATATACAGGTAGCAATAAAAAACATAATATGATCAATAAGAGACATTCAAATATTTGAATGTCACTCAATAATTAAGTAAATATCTGTTGAGTTTAGAGGATTTAAGAGCAGAGTTATAATACTGGCACTTAAAAAAAAACTTCTAGGTTTCAACTGTAAAAACACTGAGTTTTAACCGAAAAATTCCAGCCAATTCAATTTGAATTGTTTTTTTCCTGGAATTAAAATGCTGTGTTAAAAAGAAGCTTGGACAAAATTCGAAAGACTAGCATTCTCATTCAGATCACCACTTTACTTAGTGATTTTGAGACAATTTCCGATTCTGACTCAGTTTGTTCAGTTATAGATGATTGTATGAGGAAAAAACCTACATTTAATGTTTTACACATATTTGTGTATTTATAACTTTTACCCCAACACTGATATTAATGAGTTATAGCGTAGAAGGCTTTCATTGGTAACAAATGGAACTGGATCTTGCCCCAATCACATACTGGTTATTTGATGTTAGTGAAACTAAGTGGCCTCTCCAAGATTCTACTTCCTTATTTGTAGCATGAGGTCACATACAATTCATGTATCACTGGATTGTTGTGAAGGTGAAAATGATAAAGTACATAGCATCATGCCTGAGACATAGCAATCCCGTAATAAAACGGAGTTATCCTCAAATCTTAGCTATCCCACTAACAAGACACACTCTGTTTTTCTCCTTTTCTCAGGAAAAACACACATTGTAAAATAAGAATCCTTCAAAGACAACTTGAGGACGTCTGGGAATTCTGAAGGCTGAAAATTCCATGAGTTCATAGCAGTATTCACTAATTCCACTGATCTAAAGACAAAAAGGAGGGTCAACTGCATGCCCAAACTCATTTCTGATGATTTCTTCCATCCTACCTTTTCTGCCTCTCTGGGGGTGGTTATGCCTGTGAAAAACATCGAAGCTGTCAGGAACACAGTCGGCTTTCAAGACTGGAATGTCAAAGTAGAGTCTTCTTTTCCTCAGACGAGTTTCCAGATCTAAACAAAGACAGGATTGGGATATAGGAGGTTGTACACATGAACAGCACAAACACCTTGGGTAAGTGATACACCAAGAGAGGCCAAAACAGGGCAGGAACACAATCCTAAAGCTACATGAGATAAGAAGCCAAGAGACCCTGTCTACAGGCTGATCTGTGTTGCAACCAGAGGCTTGTCTTGCAACTACACTCAAGAAAATTCTAAATGATGTAATTGGTCATGGGCACTTTCTCATAAAAACGATCGATATTTTTTTTCTTACAGGGATAAAGCTTGAAAGCATGGGATGTAGCTCCATTAGGAAATATAAAGTGAGCTGGTATATTCCAGGTAGGTTAGACTGAGATCATTACAAAATTGGGCTGATTTTACATGGAGAAGAACCTGATTCCTAAAGGTGTTGAAGAACAAGATGGGGACAGTATTAAGGTGTCCAGGTGTGGTCCTTTGTAGTCTGTAGCCTATTAATACACAACTGAACACAGACCCAAGAAAAGGGGTTCTACTCATTGCTAGAATGTAAACTCTAAGAAGATAAGGATTTTGTCTCTTCATTTACTACTGTATTCCCAGCTCCTAGAAGAGTGTCCAGCACTTAGTATCTGTTGATAAGTGACTGTTGAATTAATCAACCAGTGGTGAGACTTTGGAAAGCAGCTAGTCCATCTGTAAGACTGCTTTCTCATCTGTGAGATGAGTTGGTTAGATTAGATGTTTTCTAAGCTTATTCTAGTTTTAAAAATTGTATGTTTCTATCAGAAATGATAAATGAAAATGTCCATTCCTTTTTCATCTCCATCACCCATCTCACATATTCTTTCAGTGCCTATGTTGTCTGTTTGAGTACAACCAACCAGGTGTAGGAAAGTACTAACTGATATGAGATGACTTCAGTAGTCCAGAGACTCTCCCTCCCCCGACCCCGTAAAGAGTCATTTGCTTAGTTTAATGTATATTATAAAAACAGAATTAGTTTCTCAATTCCATTTATAGTCATATTATAGTTTATTTTTCACATAAATTTAAGGTACAAGGAAGTCAACTTAAAGAAAATATTTTAAGTAAATTACAATGCAAGTTCTACACAGATGTAGCACAAACCACAATGGTAGGACACAAACAATTGCTATTTGAGAAACAGGCCTCTTCATCAGTACTTATGGCATGTATCTTAAAACCTAACTTTCACTAGTGCTCTCAAAGGGACTAAGTCACAATTCAAGTGGCCATACCATTTAGCTGAGGGCCCTTTATTCCTGTTTATGGTAAAATAATTGCCTTACCTGAACTTTTAAAAAATATACTTTTTCTGCTTCTGACCATAATGGGCTAACTGCCATTAAAGAGACCATCTATCAGAAACAATTAGAAAACTGGATGGAATATACGAAGTCACTGTTTTTGGACAATAGGCAGCACAAAACTATGATCCCTGAGAAAAAGGAAGGAAGTGAGGTGATGCCTACAATTGCCCTGATTTTTTGCCTAGAGATACTGTCCCAACTGCTACTCTGGAAAGGAAAACCCAGGTGAAACATGGGGCCTCACCGAGTAGAGGAGACAGGGATCAACACTGGGAAAGCTGAAATGACTGGAATTTGTAGGGCAGAGCATGAGGAAGGAAGGAGCTATGTAGGGAAAGAGCTCAAGAAATACACACAAAGGGCGGGTGCAGTGGCTCACATCTGTAATCCCAGCACTTTGGGAGGCTGAAGTGGGCAGATTACTTGAAGCTAGGAGTTCAAGACCAGCCTGGCCAACCTGATGAAACCCTCTCTCTACTAAAAATACAAAAATTAACCAGGCATGGCCAGATGTGGTGGCTTATGCCCGTAATCCCAGCACTTTGGGAGGCCGAAGTGGGCAGATCACAAATCAGGAGCTCGAGACCAACATGGTGAAACCCTTTTTCCATTAACAATACAAAAATTAGCTGGGCATGGTGATGCATGCCTATAATCCTAGCTACGCAGGAGGCTGAGGCAGGAGAATCGCTTGAACCCAGGAGGCGGAGGTTGCAGTGAGCCAAGACTGTACCACTACACTCCAACCTGAGAGAGTGAAACTCCATCTCAAAAATAAATAAATAAATAAATTAGCCAGGCATGGTGGCAGGCGCCTATAGTCCCAGCTACTCAGAGGCTGAGGCACAAGAATCGCTTGAACCCAGGAGGCTGAAGTCACAGTGAGCGAAGATTGTACCACTGCATTTCCAGCCTGAGCGACAAAGTGAGACTCTGTCTCAAAAATAAAAATAAAAACAAAATATGCACAAGGATGTTCTTGAGTTTTTGGCTGATTATGAAACTATATAGTGTAAGACACCACAAGTGAAAGAAGCTACTTGGAAAGACAATTATTGACGAACTATAAACTGAAAAACTACCAGAGCTCCTCCTGAACTGAAATGTATTCAAGTTCCAGCCAAAGTCGAGACACATCATTGAATTTATGCGTCATTTAGTAGAGACCCCAAAATATTCATGCCTCAGTAGTAATGCAAAATTGTCCCTACAATAAAACCTAGAGTAGCTCCCCCTTATCCACAGTCTTAACTTCCTGCAGCTTCAGTTACCCACAGTCAACTGCAGTCCAAAAATTTTCAATGGAAAATCTCAGAAACAAGCAATTCATAAATTTTAAATTGTACACTGTTCTGAGTAGCATAATGAAATTTCAAGCCATCCCACTCTGTCCCACCCAGAACATGAATCATCTCTCTGTCCAGTATATGCTACCCTCCCATTGGTCACTTAGGTTATCAGAATGACTGAGGCAGTATTGCAGTGCTTATACACAAGTAACCCTTTTTTCGTTTAATAACAACCCCCACATGCAAGAATACCAATGCTGGAAATTTGGATAAGCCAAAGAGAAGCCACAAAGTACTTCCTTTAAGTAAAAATGTGAAAGTTCTTGACTTAAGGGAAAAAAAAGTCATATGCTGAGGTGGCTGAGATCTACAGTAAGAACACATCTTCTATCCGTGGAATTTTGAAGAAGGAAAAACATATTTGCTAGTTTTGCTGTTCCACCTCAAACTACAAAAGTTACCACCACGGTTCATGCAAAGTGCTTAGTTAAGACGGAAAAGGAGTTATATTTGTGGGTGCAAGACATGAACAGAGAGGCATTCCAATCAATAGTAATCAGGTGTGGGGAGGTACTGTCCTCAGTTTCAGGCATCCATAGGGGGTCTTGGAAAGTATTCCCCACAGATAAGGGGGCGGGGGGGCTACTGTACTCCATACTCGTTCTAATAAAACTTTTTAGAAATCTCAAAAAGATTAAGCTAATCTACATGAAATTTAAATGCCTACTAGAACAAAGCACACAATGCTCTTTAAAGGAGCAAAACTAAATCCAGACAATACTGTAACACAATGTTCAGCAACATCCAATAAAAAAATTACTAGACACACAAGAAATTAAGAAAAATCCTCCTTTCCATAACCGGGAGAAAAATGAATCAACAGAAAGAGACCCAGAAGTGAGAGAGATGATGAAATTAGTGGACAAGGACTTTAAAACAGCTATCAGCAGTTCCAAGTATGTGTATAAAAACATGAATGCAATGAGAGAAATGGGTACTGTCAAAAGAACCTAGTGAAACTTCTAAAGCAGAAAAATATAATATCTGAAGTGAAAAAATTCACGAGATAGTTGCAATAACCGTTTGATATTGCAGAAGATAAAGGTCAGTAAGCCTGAATAGAACAGAGAGGAAAGTGTAGTCTTTTCAACCATTAGTGCTGTAACAATCAGACTGTATTGAAAAAGATTAACTTTTGTTCCTACCCCTTACCACAGGCAAAAAGTAAACTAGACACAGATCATGGAACTAAATGTAAAACCTAAAATAATAAAATTTTATGACCTGGCCATAATGGATTTCTTAGACCATAAAACTACTAACCAAAAAAGACCAAATTGATAAGACTTCCTCAAAAGCAAAAACTTTTGCTACTGACAAACCATCATTAAAAAATAAGATGTCAAGTCAAAGATTGAAAGAAAATATTCACAATGCACATCATAGAGTTGTATCTGGACTATAAGAATAATTTTTATAACTCAATAAAAAGACAACCAAATTTTTAAGAGGAGCAAAAGATTTGAGATTTGAACATATACTTCACAGAAGAATATAAGGGTCAGTAAACACTGAAAGATACTCAACATCATAGTCACCATAGAAACACAATTTTAAACCACAATGAGATACCACTACACACCCACTAAAATAGCTAAAATGAAAAAGACAGATATTAACAAGATTTGGAGAGGATTTAGGAGTACTGGAAATGTCATACATGGGTAGGGAGAGTGTAAAATGGTATAAACATCTTAGAACACAATTTGGTAGTTTCTTATAAAGTTACAGATATGCTTATCATATAACTAATCAACCCCCTTTCTAGGTATTAGTCCAAGAAAAATAAAAACATATGTATGCTACACAGACTGCTTGTCTACTTATGTATGAACACTTGTTGAACACAATATGAATGAATCTCAAAAATATTTTGCTGGGAAGTGCCTAATCCCCAAAAAGTACACATTACATGACTCAATTTGCTTGAAGATCTAAAACAGGTAAGTCTAGTCTTTATTGATAGAAAGTATAATGGCAGTTGGGGTTAGGGTGGGAGGTTGCCTGGGCAGAAACAGAAGATATTATTTTAGTGAATTGGGAATTTTATGTGTCTTGATATTTGTGATCATTACACATATGTATGCACATATCAAAACTTAAACTGGACACTTGAAATAGGTACACTGATTTTTTCCCATGTAAATTATACTTCAATAAAGTCAATAATGTGTGCATATTTATACTCTCCTAGGGAAAAGATACTACAGGCTTCCACCCACACATCTTTCATGTCACGCATCTTTTCAACTTTTCTTGTCAGATTTGTGTTGTGCTGTCTTTCCTTTCCTACTCCTAGTTTCAGCCCCACCACCACCACCATGCTTCATGACCAGCTCAGACAAACATAATGTTACAGTTGTCATGATAGAGAATAACTTCAGTGGTACAAAACGAAAACTGCACAGACTGTTCCCAATTAGGTGGCAAACCTGTGAAAAGTTTGTAGCATATGAATTGAGATCTATGAATCTATAATCTTCTAGCTCGCATTAATGCCATGATGCTCCATTAATTTTTGCTTACACAGATCTCTAACAACTCTATTTTTTTCTTCTGAATAAAAACTGAGAATGTTATTCCAAGTGTATGCATCCAAATGTTATGGGTGCATGGATGAAGGAGGGCAGAAAGAAACTTGGAATAAGATTCAACAGCTGTAGTCATGCTTTCATTATTTGAAAGCCTTTTTGGACCAAAGATAATACACTGTGGGTTTTGTTGCCAAAAACGTCAGATTTTTGGTTTCAGCTCATGATCCAGAAGCTGAAAGTGTGTCAACTTGGTAATAGTATCCAAGAATAATTCAGTTCTATAGTCTTTGTAGAATGATGGGCAAAATGAATGTCAGCAACATTAAGCAGCCAGAAACTGAAGGTATGTTGTGAGCTAGTAGCAAGGAATAAGAGAATCTTAACAGATGTAATTTATAGCATTACTGTGGATGAAGTTAGTAACCTTTAGCAAGGAGACATAGAATCAATAGCAGCCTGACATTTTGCAGCTGCAGAAATTTATGTGGGAACTGACCAGGAAGCAAGGTGCAAGAGGAGTTGGCAGAATATTTAAACCAGATGAAAAAATTTCAGGTTAATTATAAAGTGTCCAAAATGTGGAATTAGAATGATTTCTTCAATTTTCTACAAAAATGGACCAAAGTTTATGAAAAGCATCTCGAATGTAAAGAATTATACATTCATAAATGCACAGAAAGAACATTTGGGTGTTTTAAACTGTGGCACTGAAAGTGCAGAATGAGAAGATACTTTTCAGAAATTCAGTGCATGCACTTACACTTATCAGTGCACCCTCTCTTTCTCTGCTTAGATTTTATGGTATTATTGAGATGCTTATAATACAGCCTACTCAATTGGACAATGGTATATTGTTATACATAGTTAATCAACAGACTAGGTAAGTGATAAGGCCTCAGAGAAGAATAATATTAGAGCTCAACTCCAGCACAATGAGTTGTTAACACCCTTGGGAATGTATAGCTGTTGAACAAAACAAGGAGACCATATTGCCCTGTGAATTCAATGGGATCTAATGGGAATTTCAGAGTAAATGTATTTTAAGGTGTGTAGGAAGCTGAATCATTTAAAGTGCTTTTTCTATTCCGAAGCAATTCATCCCACCACATCTTTTCATTTAGTACTGATCAGTTTGCTTAAAAGATTAGGAGGTGAAAGGATGCACTCCAAGAAGAGTGATCCTTCTTAACATTTTGCATTTAAAACTCCTTTCACAGCCTCCTACAAATCTGTATTAGCTCTCCTGTCACAATTTAATGTATATCTTTTGGCTTCAGAAAATTTGGGGGTGTTTAGGATGTCTATGTTTTACACTAGTAAAACCTATCTAAAAACAAGCAAAGGGCTCACCAAAAATAGAAGGTACCATCAAAGTGACAAAACAATCAGGTAATTGTGGGCAACTTAGATGCTCAAGTCAGCAGGAGACAGATTTATATCCTGAAACCTTGCATACTGCTGTTCAAAATATTCATTTAAAAAGTGATAGTAAATAAATCCAACTTTTTATAACTTTCTGCTGTTTATTCCCTCAAGAGTGTATCAACTTGAAGTCAGTGATTAATTTTGGTCTAAATGCAATTGGACCTGCCTGTAAAAGTAACAGTAGTATTTCACAGAAGTCTTTCTCACTTTTCACTGTCATATTCAGAAACTGCAAATAGAACCTTGTATTAAAACTAAATGAAACTAAAAATGACTTTTATGAAAGAGGATAACATTTTTAGCAGTGACTTTTGACTTGGGAAGACTAGGAGTTTGAATACTGTGCTGTGCACATTAGCTCTTTCCATGACACCAACTCTTGTTAACTGCCTACATTTGTCTCAATAATAATAGCAACCACAACTACAACTAACATTTATTTGCTGTTGTCAATGATGACATGGATATGGAGAAAAAGTCACACATATACATTGCTGGTGGGAATGTAAATTAGTTCAACCTCTATGGAAAACAGTATGGAGATTTCTCAAAGAACTAAAAATAGAACTACCATCTGATGCAGCAATCCCACTGCTGAGTATCTACCCAAAGGTAAATAAATTATATCAAAAAGACACCTGTACTGGTATGTTCATCACAGCATTATTCATAATAGCAAACAACCTATGTGCTCATCAATGGTTGACTAAATAGGGTGTATGTGTATGTATGTGTGTATATATATATACACACACACATCCTATTTTATATTTTATATATATACATATATATATAGAGAGAGAGAGAAAGGAGGGGAGGGGGAGAGAGAGAGAGAGAATACTATTCAACCATAAAAAAGAATGAAATCATGCTCTTTGCAGCATCATAGATGGTGCTGGAGGCCATTATCCTAACTGAACTAACTCAGAAACAGAAAACCAAATACCACATGTTCTCACTTATAAACAGGAGCTAAACAATGGGTACATATGGACATAAAGATGGAAATAATAAACACTGGAGACTCCAAAAGTGAGAAGAGTTAGGGGTGAGGGTTGAAAAATTACCTACCAGGTACAATATTCACTATTTGGGTAATGGATACACCAGAAGCCCAATCCCCAACAATATGTAATATACTCGTGTAACAAGCACATGTACCCTCTGCATCCAAAATGTGAAAAAAAAAATCTACTGTTGTCTCTGTTTAAATCACTGTTCTAAGTCCTTTACGTGTAACCCACTGAATTCTCTGAATAATCTTACTCATTGGTTATTTCTATTTTGCAATTGAAGAAACCAAAGCACAAAGAATAACTTGTCCAAGATCACAGAGTTTAGGAAGTAATGAAGCAGGGCTTTGAGTTTTGCATAAAGTGATACCCCATAGATGCAAAGGTAATACAATAGGAGTGGGTCCATGAAGTCCCACCCAGAGAATGCCCTTCTGCCAAAAAATTTCAGATTGAAACAGCAAAAACCTAAGCAACTGATAGGTAGGGTCAGTATTTTTCAATGTCCAACTATAGAATTGAAAAGATCTTTTCTATGGTTAGTCTACACGAATTTCTATTAAAGAAGGAACAAATGCCAAACATAGGACAGTGTACTGTTTGACAGAAAAGAAGGAAATTTCAGAATTGTTTTCTGGCAGTATCACTTATTGCTTATTGTTCTCCACCAAAAAGCAACTTTTAAAAATCACCAACAATTTAAGACTGTGGCTTGCTAAAGAAGATAGATTTTCTGGTCTATTATTCTGGAGTGGGGGCAGAGTGGATGTTTGCTTAGCAGGAAGAGAGCTCAGTAATTTACATGTGGCATGACATGGTAGATAAGGTCAGGAATTATGTCTTTTTTTTTTTTTTTTTTTTTTTTTTTTTTAACAGATTTGGAACCTAGGCTCAAAATGTGCTAAAGGTCACATAGCTACTAGGTGCTAAAATGATAATTCAAATCCCTGGTTTATCTGACTACAAAGCTCTTGCTCCTGCCATGATCCTACCCTTGCAATCCCACCAAAGTAGTACTAAATACAAATAACGACAGATACCATTGTCCAAAATGAGTTTCAATTGTCAGTTTTTCTGTTGAGGTCGACTTTTTGGCTTTGAAAAAGAAAATTACTGGTTAGTGTTTCACCCTATTTCAACCTCTCTTTCAGCTTACACATGAGATGATTCCCTTAAAATTTTAATGCTTTCAAACAAACCAAATCTAGAGATATTAGATTAGCTACATTTTCCAAACAAACAAGGTGTAGGAAGGGTGGGAAAATAACCTGACCTTGTTCTTGAGATCAGAAATGCTTAAAGGCATGTGTAAAAAGCCCGAGGGAGAAATATTCAGTATTTTTCACGAGTTCAGCTCAGGCTGCGTTGCCTAATCACATTGTCTTATCACCAAATATTACATATTTACACAGGTGGTTCTCTGATTTAATTGTTTGAAAGCAGTCACTGGAAGCAAAGCTATGTGACTCAGCTTCGGTGATGCACTCCAGCTGGAGTCTGACAGGTAAATAATTACCACTAATCAAAGCCTAGATGAATTCAGGTTCTTCAAAGTCAGATGGGGATGAAGGGGACAGGGATTATTAATGAACTGTTAGGAATATCAGGAGAAATAAGATCTGGACAGTCTAGTTTCAGATGAAAACAACAAAGAGAACAATTAACATCAGTAAGACCTCAGGTGCCATGTGTATTACGGCACAAAGATCTTTGGCTGGGCTCCATTATTCCCCATTCAGGCATAATTAGTTTGGGTATCTTAGGAGCCTCTCTGGGTCTACGAAACTGAGTTGATGATGAGCTAGGTCTTCAATTCTCACAGGATATAATTGCATGATTTCTTTAAGCAGAATTCAGATTTCTTGACATTAAGAGGGGAAAATCTCCTTCTCTTGCTTCTGCATGAGTTAATATTGTTTAAAATAAAAATTAAGAAAGAACACATTTGCTCCTTAAAAGCAAATCATATGAGATGAGTGCATATTAAGTGAACAAACTTAGATGGGAGGGGGGACTAACCATCCCTAGGGGGCCCATGGATTTCAATAGAAATTTCCATGGAGTTATTATGAAGGATAACTTCCCTGAGGTTTTAGCCCCTGCATGATGGATTCAAGAGCTTTATTTAAAAGTCAGCCTGTACTGGCTTGTAGAAAGCTTTCAGCCTCTTTTTGCAAGTCATTTTTCAGCTTCCTAGTAATGAACAAAACAGGTCTGATAATTCTCAATAATAATCTCAGGAAATGTGTGGTGCAGGACTGCAGCTTTCAAGCAGTTGACACAAATCTAGTTTAGTCAGTGTGGAGAGTGGAGGTGCCTGAAGACGCCTTCTGTGTTTTGGGACCAGCCAGGAGCGCTGTATCAGCCACAGCAAGGACATATTTTGACTGGTTTTCATCAGTTTGACTTAAGTGGGTTTTTTTCTTTTTCTTCTTCTTCTTTTTTTTTTTTTTTTTTTTTTTTTCCTGCCTCTTGTAAAAGCATTTGGCTCTGAAGCAGAAAAAGAATTTTTTAGTTGTAATTCAAAGTACTCTTATTGTCTCATAAAATGTGAGCTGGAAGATTTACCTTATGGTTTGACTGCTGGCTGGAAGTAAGCAAGAGTCCAGTGCATCAGGGGAAAATATTAAATGACCCCTTAAGATCCTCTTTAGCCTGAAATTATGGTCCGTACCCTTTTCACCCTGAGTAGAATTCCCAACAGGTCCTTAAATGAGGAGATCTGGGAGAAACATGCCGTCTTTGGTTAGAATAAGCACCCCAAATATAACAATCCAAAAGAAAAATAGCAACATCTTAAGGAAATGGTTTTGAGTGAGGTCTTCCAAGACACAATACTATGTGCTGACTCAGGGAAACAGGGCGACATGCTGAAAACATTTGCAGGCCTGGAAAATAACTGGTTTAATAATTCAAGATGCTTTTAAGTTACACAAAACTACATAAAAACAAATAAACCTCCATTCCCAAAGTGATGTTATATGTGAGCCACTCCTGAAATGAAAGAAACAGAACTTAGAGTCTGATGTGAATTCAGTTTTGTGAAACTCTTAAACAACGACAAAGAACTTTACCGCCCCACACCACATCCCAAATGGAAATATTCTTTTCATGACTTCAAAATATTTGGATGAAAAGTGAAATATTTAGTCAATACCCTAGATGTATTTTCATCTGGGTATCATGCATCTGAGTGTTTCCAAGGGATTTTCCAAGTGTTCCTAGGATATACATCAGGGTGTCTCAACCCTGGCACTAGTAGCACTAGTAATGCTTTAGACCAGATAATTCTTTGTTGAGGGGTTTGTCTCCTGCAAAGTGGGATATTTAGCAGCATTTTTAGTTTCTACTCACTAGACACCAGCAGCATTCCCCAAGTTGTGGCAACCAAAAATGTCTCCAGACATTGCTAAATGAAAAATTGCCACAAGTTAAGAATATACTTTATTTTTACTCATTAAATCCCAAATACATCCAATGAGATAGTGTTTCTGTTATGATCCTATTTGTTCCAACTTTATAAATAACTAAATGTGGCTTAGAATGTATTAAGTGACCTGTTCAATTTCAGTTTACTAAAGACAGGACGTCAACAGAGCCTACACTCTTTGTCCTAACACTGTAGGCACTCAGAATTTGAATTAAACAATACTGTAGATGCTCTATGATCTAAGAGTTCCAAACATACAGAAATAAACACTTTCTTCAAAGAGTCACAGAATGACTTTATTCAAATGTCTTCTCGGTTCAAAGATGTACATTGGAAGTCAGGAAGGAGCACACAGTTGTTCATGCCTGAATGTGGGTAGCTGAGCCATATGTAATTGCTTCCATTTGCTCCTTATTACTTGCATGTTCTTTCAGTTACCTGAGTGGATAGCTAAGTCGAAAGAACCCATCAGATCCATCATAAAGCAGATGGTCAAAACACTAGCTGACAGCAACCATATTTGACAATGGAAAGGGAATAGAATTTGTGAGATGAGCACGCCTAAGGATTTCTCTTTACTAGCCCTGGAAATTTTTGAAAATTAACTTATTTTAGCTTCTGATTCCTTATCCGAAAAAGGATAATTGTAGCTATCTTACAAGGTTGTTGTAAGAAGATAGTACATGCAAAGCCCATGATATAGAACTTGGTATGTAATAGGCACTTGATATATGGCAGCCATTATTGTGATTCATTTAATGGCTATGAGACACAACAGAAGATCCATTTATTTTCATGAGATGATTGGTGGAGGAGAGGAACCTGATAATATTTACTGAGTTTTTACTACATGCCAAGCAAGCACTGTACCAAATGCTTTACATGAATTATTGAATTTCATTCATGAAGTTGATTCCTTGCTGGTTATATTAAGCACTCCTTCTTTTGGTTTACTTATCTATTATATATATTACTTTCAGGAGGGCAAGGACTGTGTCTGTTTTATTTTCTGCTATACACCAGTGCCTTGTACCTCAATCAATGTTTGCTGAATTAATAAATTAATAAACCTGTGAAAGAAAGGATGATCCCTCTAGGAATGATCTTTGACTCTCTTCTATCAAGTGCTCTTATTTCACAAGCAGCATTTCTGGGATGAATTCATTTCTTTATCATTCCTACAGCCATAGGCCTGCTCCTTACTGTCATGGCCTTGAGTCTGGACTGTGGCAGCCACATCATAATTCTCATGTGGTTTCTAGCTTCTTTGCACTCCCAGCCAAGCTCCTCAATGCTGCCAGGGTAATATTCCCCCTACACCCTCATCAAGAAGCCTCGGATGGATCATTGTCATAGACCAGGTCCAGACAAGCATCTTCTACTCAGAACCAAAACCTTTCATGATGGACCCCAGCTTGCCCTAACCCACATCACCTTCTACCATTTACCAATCCCACCATTTATTTGGTGTATAGTTTATTAGGTGCCTCTAAGTGCCAGGTACTGTGTCCTAGATACACTTCAATTAAACATGCTTCCTGTCCTGTAGAACATAAAATATATTTGGGGAGAAAAACATAAAAACAATTGCAACATGGTATCAATCCATTTGAAAGGAGCTGCATAGCGTGCAAGGTAGGTTCCTGGGAATGTCTGTAACCTGCACTTGGGAGGTCAGAGAAAGCTTTCCAGAGGAGAAAAGATATCACCTGACATCCAAAATAGCTTTGCTAGAAAAACAGTGCAGAGCGAATACATGTGTGAACCCTTGAGAGGAATGAATATGGCTCTATCAAACTGAAAAAAGTTATTATCTGGAGAGTAGAGTGTGAAGTAGGTGGAGGAGAGGAGAGGAATGGCAGATGCTTTGGAGAAGGGAGTGCCAATCACAGAGAGGGGCTGTTACCCACTTGAACCCTACTCTGAAGACAATGAGAGATCACAAAGCAATTTTGAATAGGTTAATTGAGATGTTACTGCTTGAGATCAAAAGCGGATGGTACTGCAATGGGCACTTCAATAAGTTACCATTTCGTCCTTATAAAATATAGGCTTATAGAACAAATTCATACTCTGCTTCCAGAGCTGTAAAGGAATTGTCAACTACAGGGTAGAAAGGTGATTTTGGCCTTGGAGCCTGGGAGAGATCCGAAGAGCCCATACTCGGGTCTTGCCTGAGCTCTGTCAACAACTTTGGTTCTACTCTGTGCCCCGGTTTACCTCATCTGTCAAATAACAGGGATTAACTGACTATATGACCTCCCAGGCCTCTCCCAGCTCCTCCCTTCTCTGAATCCTGGCCAGTGGTCATAAGGCTGAAGAACTGCTAAGAAGTCACCCTTGAGGAGCTCGTTAAAGTTCTAAACTCACTCTCCAAAATGCAGGTATTGTAAATGTGGACATTATTTTAAAAAAAAAAAAAAAAAAAAAAAAAAAAAAAGGTACCCCAGGTGAATCTCAGGCAGGGATTCCTCAGACACAGCTTTGAGAAACTCTGAGAAAAATGAATCTCTTCATTTAAATGGGAATGAAGCCTGGGAAGGGCCCACTCCTTTAGGCATTGGCCTGTGAATCATCGAAAAGAGACTCAAACCCCCAATTAAACCTTTAGAACGTAGAAACCAAATAAGAATAGATCATCTCAAGAAGTGAAATGGACAGAATAAAAATCCTCCCTTAGTGCTGTAGTGCTGTGCCCTGCCCTGTGCCAAGCACTTGATACTCATTAGTGCCTGTCAGTCAGAGTCAGCTGCACGGGCAGATGGGCTGCATGGTCAGGCTCTGAAGCTAGGGGGCGCAAGCAGGGAGCAAGGACGCCTTTGACTTTTGTGGTGAGGAGCATGCATCACAAATGATGGCAAGCTTTGGTTAGCTTTTCTAACTTCCCATTATTTGGCATTGATGTTTCCACCATGTAGCGAACAGGCTTGCCCTTTGCTTTCGTGTTGCTTCCCTAACATCTTTTCATTTTAACCGCAACAACTAACATGTCAAGATATTACCATAATATATGATTGAAAATATGCCACTTTTTGAGAACGTGCTCAAAGGAATCAATCTCCCACATTCCCCTTGCCTTCCAGTTATGCCATGAAGTAGGTAAGATCAAAATCAAATGCTTCTAAGAATTCAACTATAGAAATCTTTGCAGGAGATAATCCATCAACCTTTGAGATAGGCAGGCCCTTAAAACCAGGGTGATTCCCTGCATACAAAACCATAACTAATGTCAAATTAGAGTAAACCTAACATTGGGTACTCTCGATCAACAAGGAAAAAAATGGAACCTAAGGACAATTAGATTTCAAAGGCTAAGTGCAGATTCAGAATTAACAAAGGAAATAGGTGTTCTGACATTAATAAATATTTCTTGTGGCCACCATCAGAATATTTTTGGCATTGAGAAAGATGACACAATAGCCTAAATAGGAGGAGAATACAGAACGTTTAAGCATATTTGCCTTGATTTTTAAGCTCACTGGACCCTTCTGCTGCAAAGATTAATTTCCAGAAGGAACTTATTCACCAAGATCCAGTACTAATTACTTTGTCAGTGTAACTCCCATGGAGAAGAAAGCTCATATCTTAGAAGATAGGGAAGCATAAGTGGGGCAAAATGGACTTTGGAGGCAGACAGACCTGGATTTGAATGCTTGCTCCACCACTCTAGCTGTGTGTCTTTGTCAAGTTGCAAAACTTCTCAAAGCCTATGCTTTCTCAACTGTAATGGGAATAACAACCAGGACTTTAAAAAATGTATTCTAAGAATGAGAGAGAGGCCGGGCACAGTGGCTCATGCCCATAATCCCAGCACTTTGGGAAGCCAAGGTGGTGGCACACACCTGTAATCCCAGCTACTTGGGCGGTTGAGACATGAGAATCACTTGAACCTGGGGGGTAGAGGTTGCAGTTAGCCGAGATCGCACCACTGCACACCTCTACCACTTCCAACTCAGAGGCCTGTTAGAAAATGAGTTTCTGAACCTGGAAAACTGTGCACTGTTCTATAGACTCAGCCAAAATATGCCCCATCTCTCAACAATCTCCACCGTAGTACAAAGGTTTCCTTATAGTTTAGTAGCAGGTATTGTTTAATGCAGGGATTTTCAACATTCTATTGCCAAAAATTCCATTAAATCATGTTTTTGAAGCTCTTGCATACCAAATAGGTGATACTTATTCAACAAATTATTGTCCCACTTCTTATTAATCTAAGGTATAAATAATTTTCCCATAGAGGTTTTGAATGAACACCATTCATTCATCAGTAAATGTCTATGCAGTACTATGTGTGATGTGCTGGGGACACAATGCTGACAGAGACCTGGTTCCTGCTCACAGTTTGTTGGGAAGATGGACAAGTGAAAGGCATGACAGTGAGAAAGAGCCGTGACAAGGCAAGTGCAGAGTGTTAAGGGAGTCTATGGAAGAAGCATTGCCTGTGACTTGGAGAGTTAGGAATGACTTTCTGGAGGAAGTACATCAGTCCCAGGACCTGAAGAATGAGTGAGAGACAGCCAAGAAAGACAACACAGGGAGAATGCTTTGGGCAAAGGGAACGATGTGTGCAAGTCTTTGGGATGAGTGAACAAGCTGAATTCCATAAAGGAAACATTTTTTGGTATGGCTGAAGTGTGACCTTCCCAACACATTTAGTCCTGTGCTGCCTCACGTTGGTCAGGTGGTTGATTTCAATTAGGCTTATTGCGAATATCTTCCAGGGTTTGTAAAATGCCAGCTGAGAATAGTCAAGGGCTTTGGTCGGAAAAAATCAAGCTAATTTCCAACCTCCACAGTTGAGTGTCTACACTGCCTTGGGCAGTGGGCTTATTCTCTTTAAGCCTCAATTTCCACATCTATGAACGAAAGAATAATATCTAGCTTGTCGAGTAGTTGGGACCATTAAATATATTGATGACTCTCTACTGAGGTACCTAATGGATTCCCTGACACATAGTAGCCACTCAATAAATCGCAACCATTCCAGTAGCCACCAGTGAGAGCTGAATTCTGTAAACTTCCAACTGGCAAATGCTGATACGGTTAATGTCTGTGGTCAAAACCCAGGTGTATCAAATTTAATTTTGTTTTTTGAAGACAAAAATCCTCAATAATATTTATACACTGATAATTCTCACTACTTTTGATTACTATGACCCAGATGCTCTGAAAAGCATTTAAATTTTTATTTAACCCTTACAATCATGCTATGAGATCATTTGTATTTCTACAAAAGAAAAAGCCTCCTGATCTTAACTACATTTTCACATTTGGGGTTAAACAGTTTCATTTCCTGCACAAGTTCCCAGGGACTTTAATCTGAAAATATGCATTATCAAATCTAAAATAGAGGAAAACAGTCTAAAGGGTTTTCCAGATGTATTTGGTCATTAAATCTCATTTTGATTGGATGCAAATTAAATTTCATTGAAATGTACTTTGTGAAATGCTTAAATATTATCAGTGCTATTTTATACCTGAGAAAACTGGGCCTCAGAGAAGTTAAGCAACTTTTCCTGTTGTCAAACAGCTAATAAGCGGGAGGGATTGTGATTTGAAACCAGGTCTTTCTAGCTCCAAAAACATACATTTGGCCACTGGACAATTATTTTAATGCAGCTCTAATTCTTAAAAAACATATAAGGTACAAAAACATAGGCCACTATACCAAAACGCCAACAACTCTGGGTAGAACAGTCTGAACAAAAACCAAAAAATATCTTTGCATACCAAGTCAGGAGTCTTAGTCTTAAAGGACAGCACCCACTCGTAGTACTGGAAAAAGGCCCCCACCACCCCCCAAAAAAAAGCCACCCTGGTTCCGTAGTACTAATACTTGCCTACTGTCGATCAACTGAGCCCTTCACACAGCACTCAACCACACTACCTACCTTTTTGATTCCGATTCTCGCTGTAGTCTAGGTTGAATTATCCCCCCACATCTTGGAGTGCAAGCTCCGCCTACAGTGGCCCAGTTTTTCTACATATCTCGCCCTATTTTAGTGGTGCTTAGTGACAGCTCACATCTGGTTGTTCCCTCAGCAAGGCAACTGCAGCCCACTGCTGAGCATATTACTAAAGCAAATAATTCATTTAGCCCAAACCTAATAATCCCTCCTCAAAACTCAGAGAATATGAAAAAGAATTGCCTCATCTAGTTCCCTCGGCATTATGGGAACAGGCAAGACTTTCATTTACTTCAGTAGCCCATATGTTTGAAGGTCAAACAACACCTGGGTATTTCTTTGAAATAAACTAATTGAGCCTGGATGATTTAGAGTTAGTCTTGCTGAAAGACTCACTGGATCTCCAACGGTAACGCAAGACCTGCTTTTGAAAACTCTGGATTCCTCCAACCCCAGCTTTATCAAATGGCAAAGAATATTTGATGCTGTTCAAAGATTAAGGCCTGGATCAAACTGAGTAAAAAGAAAGAGAAAGGATTGCTTTCAAACTGCTGTGAAAAAGAGTCTCGGCCCCAGGTGTTCAGAGTGGTAAAGAAATCAGAGCCAGCCAAAGGGAAATCAGGCAGAGGGCCTAGAAAGGAATAGTTTTCAAATGCTAAGCGTGCATAGAAAGCAACTGGGAGGCATCTTAATAATGCAGGCTTCCCACCTGGCTTTTCCCTTATATTGCTCCCCACTTCCCTTTTTTTTTTTTTTTTTCTTTTTTTTTGAGACAGGGTCTCGTTTGGTCACCCAGGCTGGAGTGCAGTAACACAACCATAGCTCACTGCAGTCTCAACCTCTTGGGCTCAAACAATCCTCCCACCTCAACCTTCCAAATAGCTGGGACTGCAGGTGTGTGCCACCATGCCTAGCTAATTTTTGTAATTTTTTTTGTAGAGACAGGGTTTCTCCTTTCCCAGGCCTAAACTCCTGAGCTCAAGTAATCCACTTGCCTTGGCTTCTCAAAGTGCTCGGATTACAGGCATGATATGGTTTGGCTGTGTCCCCACCCAAATCTCTTCTTGAATTGTAGCTCCCATAATTCCCATGTGTTGTGGGAGGGACTCCATGGGAGATACTTGATTCATGGGGGCAGTTTCCCCCATAGTGTTCACGTGGTAGTGAGTCTCACAAGATCTGAAAGCTTTATAAGGGGAAACCCCTTTTGCCTCACTTCTCTCTTGCCTGCCACCATGTAAGATGTGCCTTTCACCTTCTGCCGTGATTGAGGCCTCCCCAGCCACGTGTAATTGTGAGTCCATTAAACCTATTTTTCTTTATAAATTACCCAATCTCAGGTATGTCTTTATCAGTAGCATGAAAATGGACTAATAAAAGGTGTGAGCCACTGCTCCCAGCTGTGTTCCCCTTTTAGCTGGTTTTCATGGAAAACTTGCTCATAGGAACACACTGAATTAACACATATTGAGACCAGTTTGATTCAGATTGGGAGAAATGCATCAATTTCACCTATTTGGTTTGCATAACATGCTGCCATGAACACCCGTTAGTTTGGTTTATGTCAGGCGGCTTCTATCTGAAAGCCAAAGGTGGCCTCAAGGTGGAAAATCCCCACTTTGCCTATTGGTCCTCCAGTTTCACAAACACATAGGACCTTGTACTTGTCTTTATCATTTTCAGTGGCACTGTGGTGAAGTATTTCCCCACTGCACTATTAATATCTTATTCTCCACTTGACTGTGAACTCCATGTGGATCCATGCCTATCTTGGTCATAACTGCATCCCTAGAATCCAGCACAATACATCACGGTATTCCCTAATTATTTGCTGAATTAATAAATGAATGGCATTAGAAACCAGTGACAGGGCTAACAAGAACTTTCTGGGACAAATACATTGGGTGATACATAATTTTTTTTTTAAATGGAGAAAATGCACAACCATTTATTTTCATCTCATAATTTTAATATGTACATATTTACCAAGAATTATACTGTTTGGTTCCAACCACACTCAACCATTATGATTGAGGGAGAGTATGGAAACTGAAATAATAATAATAGAGTATAATAATAATAATGATCAGAGTTAAGATTTATGAAGGACTTGTGTGCCCAGTCCTGTGCTAGGTTTTGTTTATGTATTACCTCATATAATTGCCTCAACCAGTCTATGAGGTAGGTATCTCCATTTTATAAAATGAGGGGACTGGGAGCTGCCCATGAGGATTCCAATATGCCTGTGCTCTCAAACAGTATGCAGAGACTATAAGGGAAAGTTCATTCATTCATTTGTTCAACAAATATCTGAGTATGTACTATTACTATCCTAGAACTAAATAGTGCAGATAATAAGCAAAAATACATACCATCTCAATTCTTTTAGTGTTTATAGTATAGTAGGGGAGATAGATGTTAATCAATAACCACACAAAAATGACAAATATACAGCTATTTTAAGTGTTATAAAGGAGCAATATATATCATTAGGAGAAATTGGTCCTAGGCAGCTGTATTGAGCTGAGACCAGAGGGAGGAGTAGACATTAACTAGGGAAGGAGAAAAGGGAGAAGTGCTCAAGGAAAAAGGAAGAGTTGTGCAAAGGCCCTGTGGTAAGAGGAAACATATGCTTGATGAGGGAATAAAAGCAAGCTATGAGAGGCTGGAACGGTGAAAGCAAGAGGCTGTATATAGCCAGAAAGTTAGCTGGGCCCTAGAGCAGTGGTTTTCAGACTTGAGTATATACATCAGAATCACTTGGAGGGCTTGTGAAAACACAATCTGTTGGACTCCTTCCCCAGAGTTTCTGACTGAGCAGATCTAAAGTGAGACGTAAGATGTTGAATTTCAAAGCACACTACTGGGTGATGCTGATGTATTCTAAGACTACACTTTGAGAACCACTCCCCTAGACTAGGTAGCACCTGGTGAGTTATGGGGCAGATTTCTGACTATGTCCTAAGAACAATGAAAAATAATGAAAGGATTCTAAGCTTGGGAGTGACATGATGCAATTTACATTTTGAAAATGCAGGGTAGAGACAAGATGGTAGAGAGGCCAGGGTGGATGCAGATAGATCAGTCCGAGGGTAAGCTGCAGTGTTCAGAAAAGACATCATTGTGGCATGGCCTAAGGTGATGGCCAAGGAGGTAGACAGAGGTAGATGGGATTCAAGAGAGATTTAGTCGGTGAAGTCAGTAGAACTTGGTGATGAATAAGGGGTTTAAGGGAGAGATTAGCTGTTTGGCTTCTGCATGAACAAGTAAACAGAACAGTAGCATTGTTCAGCGAGAGAGACCCTGGAAGAGGACCAGGCCTGGGAGAGAAGATCATGAGCTCAGTCTTGGACATGCTGAATGTGAGGTACCTTCAAGGCATTCAAAAGATGGTAAGTAGACAGTTGATATATGGGTCTGGAGTTAAGGGCAAGATCAAGACTGGAGATAAAACCATGAGTCATCTGAGTATATATGCAACTTGAAACCACAGGGGTGGATGAGATCACTGGGTAGAGAAATCAGAATAAGAAGAGAGGGCCTAGGACCTCCAACAACTAATGGCTGGGCAAAAGAAGAAGAACCTACAAAGAAGGACAAGGAACACCAGGAAAAAAAACAGAGAGAATTGTGCCCAGAAATCAGAGAAAGGGAAGATACAGTAGGCAATAGTACCAGTGATGCTCGGATGCCAACTAAGATGAAGACTAAAGAATGTCTGTTGGATTTAGGAATGTGGAGGTAACCATGGTGAGAGGTAATTTGGTGAAGGGGGAGAGGAGAAGTTGGGAGTAGGCCACCATTAACATTGGGGAAAGAAAGTGTTTAATCTCCAACCCTCACTTAGTATTATTTTCAATATCCTTCCTTCCCAGTTATAGCCCAAACACGTTATTTTCCCTCCTTATTCACTGCCAAATGAATCAGAAGTTCACTCTCCTTTTTTTTTTTTTACCTCCCACTTACTCTTCCTGCAACTCTAATTTGAATTATGGCCTATGAATATTTTTACTAAATATTATAATTTATCTATTTTTATTTGTTTCAACACACAGAATAGTTGCAAAAATTTACCTTCTCTTAACAAGAAAGATATCATCTCTGATTTGTCACTAAAGGAGATCTCAAGAATATGAGGCTGCAGGTCCTGATCTTATTTCTCTAACTAGCTACTTAACTTTGGAGAATGGGCAATCATGGGACTATTTACTGACTAGACCAGTGTAATGTAAAGGCAATGTAAAGTTAAAGATCTCACAAGTCCTTTACTTATGTGAGAAGTCTGCCTACATAGGAAATCAATTTACTTTTCTAGTGCAAATCACTTTCTGCTCAACAGCAAATTTAGAATCTGGAATTCAGAGCCTGTTAAATCAGGACACAAACCTTGGACTTGTAACTTTCCACTGGTGCAACGTTGGATAAGATATTCAACATCTCTGAGCCTTATTTTTAAATTTATGGTTTAAAAAGCATAACAATACATACCTTAAAATATAATTTTAAAGTATTAACTGCTTAGCATATTTTGTGTTAAACAATTCCATTGTAACAGAGTCACTATAGTGGTACTCAAGCAACCACAAAGGAGAAAAATAAGAAACAATCATACAAGAAAGTGTGTTCTCTAAATAATATCCAAAAATCCTGAATAATTTGTTTGGGCTTTTCTATACTAGCCCCTTTAAAAAACTTTTAAATCTATCATACTTTCAAATTAATTCATCATGAATTGTGCCCTCTTCAACCATTACTGTACTCATCCAAAAAGGGATTTGTTGAAGTTGCTTTTCAAAATTCAATACTCCTTTCAGGTAAATGTTTATTTTAAAAAAAAATTAATTAAGTAAAATTAAATACTGCAAAGTTTTTACTATTTAACTTCTGTTTAAATAAAAATAAGAAATTAGGTGCTCATAAAACAAGAGAGAAATACATGAATGGAACTAGTCGGTTTAATTTAGGGTTGTGCAGATAAAACAAACATGAAAAAAACAACAAGGAAATCATGGCCTAACCCAATTCCCTAGGCAAAAGAAGCAGAATAGACAATGGAAATGTATACCATTCATTCATTTTTTCATTCATTAAATCAGTTCTGAATACTTAGTAAAAGGCCCAGGGCTAGCATCAAAACCAAAATAAATAGATTTTGTTGTTGATTTTGAACTTCCATCTTGCCAGATACAGCCTTGACTCATTGTTGAAAGCAGATGTAGAGCCAGCAAATTGGATGCCAAGGAGAAGAGAAGAGGTGTGCTTTGTGTGGATTCCATGGAGCTCCAGTGGTGGAATCAGTTAGCGGACAGTACTTACATGTATGGATTCTCTGCAATTTGGTACAAGAAAAACAAATAATTACTGCATCAAAATTTCCACACTGAGTTTACCTGCCTATGTCCAAGCCAACAGCAAGAGAAATGCCATTCAGAAAAAGTTCTCCATCCAGTAGCATCGTTGATCAACTCACCAAAATAGTAATACTAATGATGACCATGATGATGATTGTGATGATGATGATATGAGTCTTTACCTAGTATTTAAAAGCAATGCACATGTATTTACCTATGTTATCTCTTTCTCCCTGGCAAAAACCTCAGAGTAGGGAGACTATTATAATCTCCATTTTTGAGACAAGGAAACTGAAGATAGTATAGGTTAAGGTCACACCAGTATAAATGGCAGGATAAGACCTAAAAGTATTTATTCTATGGTGCTGATCCCATTTTAAAATTAACTTGCTTTGGCTCCAAAATAAGTAACCCAATTTGTGGATTTTTAAAATTCTATATCCTTATTTGCCCTAACAAATGACTCTTTGAAGGTCATAATAATTGCTACAAATCAAGGTTAAAACCACATTTCTCCCCCCAGCACCCCCTTTTTTGATGTGCTTGGCAAAGCAGCTCAGTTTTCGTCCTAGAAAACTAGTCTTCCCCAATACCTCTCCTGGCATGGAAACCCCATCTAATAGACCCTTGAGCGCTTTCTGTAAATTACTCACTCTGGATCCTGAAGCTCAGCAAAACTTTCTCAGTCTAATCCAAGAGCAGTAACTATTTCTCGCACCAAAAGAATGCTCTCCCTCACTGCCATAAAGGCCTCTGAGAACAGCCAAAAGGGAATGGCAGATGGCAGAACTGCTATTCACTTTTAGGTCATCTATAGCACTGGTAGCCTGCAGACCTGAGCAGAAAGGATATTCCTTCATTGGGGTAAGATTTTCTAGCCACAAACTTTTTGTTTTATTGCAATGATTTTTTTTTTTTTTTTTTCGAGGACAGTATCATCTTCTTTAAGGAAATTTTTGCCTTTCATGGGTCATTTGGAATTTTTGCTGAGACACAGCCTTGGCTAGCTCAGCATCAGATCCCTGTACTATGTGGGGGGTTATTTTTTAAATATAAGATCTGATCATTTTATGCTAAGGGGCTATATTCTTTGTGAAATTCTAAAGGCCAGTAAAACCACAAAGATCCTACTTTTCATTCAGCATAGGTTGCTGTGTCTTTAAACCAAAGGTATTCCTAGTTCAAAATGGAATAAACTTTTGAGAGCACTTATTATATTCCAGCCTCTATGCTTAAAGGTCATATATACATACTATTGCTTTTATAATCACTACATGAACTCTTGAATGTGAGAATTATTATGAATTCCATTTTACTGATGAGAACATGGTTAGATAACTTGCTCCAAATATTGACAAGTTTTGAAGCTAGTGATGGGTACACAGGGGATCACTGAGTTGTTTTCTCTAATTTTGTCTATGTTTAAAATTGTTCATAATACAATGTTGTTATTGTTGTTGCTTTTATAGTAACTTCCCAGAAGACCCTTAGCTCATGAGTAGAGTCTGGGGTTTTAAACCCAAATCTATTAGCCTGCAAAGCCCAAGCTCTTAAACGTGACCATGCTGTTGAATATTGCCCAGTTGACAGTTTTAGCCAATGTCTACCTGATGCCAAAACAACTTCCTAGAAAACCAAAACCCAAACTAATGTCAGCATATTTGGTGTACTCAGCAGCAGGCAACCATCCTGAAATGATTCTTAGATCAAAATTATTGAGTGTATCACATTACAAAAAGCATCTTCTCAGTGAAAATGTCTAATTTTCAGAGCAATCAAAACTGCATCCTCACCACCAATAAGCTTTATTTATTTAGCATACCATTTGGGGTCTAAACAACCTCTCCTTAACGGGTATGTCAGGCCCAAGAACAGTAAAGATGGCATCTGGCTGCAATCTCAACATGAAATGAGCACTACATTTGCTGTTTCCTGGTTATTTAGCCCTCAACATGGAAACCCATCTTAAACAATGACTGGGGGACCTTTGAGCCTGGGTCTACATGATCTTTTTGTTAAACACCTAACCAGCACTATGCAGCTCGTGTTTCTGTAACCGATCACTATTGATTTTATGACTTCATTCTCTGGTTTATTAAAGTGACATATAAAATATACTTGTTTCATAAGTGAAAGCAACACGTTTATTTTCTCCTGGTAGACTCTTACAAGACCCTGTCATACATCCTGCCATCCTCAAATATTGGGAAACCAGGCTTAGGATTTATCCTGACACCAAATCTCTCGCCATAATTATGAACAATTTCTAGCTCCAGCTGCTGGAGACTTTATTCCCATGCCTTGCCATTTGATTTTCTCTTTGAGGAAACGTGAGATTTCTCCCTCTTGCCAAAGTTTGGTTTAAGTGGACCTAAGACTTGCCTGAGGGATAGTTTCTGGAGAAGCATGGAGTCCTGGAAAGCCTCAGCCATCTGTCAGGGGAAAAGCATTGCTTAGTTTGTAAAAAGAAAAAAGAGAAACTTCTCTGTAGAGCTTAACTACATAAGCTGAACAGGGGGAAAGGCTGTTGGGGTGTGTTCTTATCACAAAAATGGCTTACTCAGATAATCCTTCTCAGTGGAGACCCTTCTGCAGCTATGGTATTTAAACAGAAGGAAAGCATTTTGATGCATTGAAGACGCTGATAAGGAAGCCATACAACAGCCATTTCCTTGGCCATATCCATTATTCCATAAACATCCATATCAGATATAAATAATTTAAATATGAAAAAAGTATAAAGGCGTATCTACCTCTTGCTAAAATAAATCACTAAAAATTGATGTATTTGAGCAAACCAGTTACCTTGGCACTATGGAGAAAGATGTAAAGCTAAACAAAGGTTGACCGCACTCCATGCCCATCCCAGCCCCCACTACAGTGAATTTAAGCAAATATGTCCTTGTAATTCTCAGATTTGATTTCTTAATCCAGGAGTTTTTATTGCTTATCAAGCCCTACATCTCCTTTCTATTATGAATATTTGACAACACAACCAACAGTTTCAAAAATATTAACATGAAGACTTCACTACGAGATAGAGGAGAAATAGAGAAAATTAACTTATAATAAAATAACATTTTAAAATATAAGTGCTCAGGCATGATTACACTAGAAGACATACTGATCTGTGCATCCATTTATATAAAATCATTGTGGATTTTTAAAAAGTTAGAATACTCACAGAATATTGTTCATTCTTTCACTTTCCATTTGACAGTTTGAAATAAGAACTAAGGACCATCATATATACTTGCATAGAATTACCGTGAATCTGACAGCTACAAACTCAAACCAACTGTTACAGTGAAATTTCCATGAGTGGTGCCATCATTGTTGATTGGTGATATGATATTCTGAAATGGTGAACAATGCTTGGTAAAACTCTGAAGGTAGTCAACTATAACCTATCCTCTGTAGTTGCAGTCCTGGAAAATGTAATAATACTAAAGCATTATCTATCTATATCTATCTCTATCAATCATGTAGCCTCAGTTATACATAAAATAAATATATGCAGGTTTTCAACCACATAAATGTCCAGCAGGACATCTGAAAGTTATCCAGGACTCAGGAAAATTTACCATTTCTATGTCTACTTCACATATTGTAGGATGTCTGCAACTTCCAGACTCGACTCATTAAATGACAGTAGTGTCTCCCCAGTTGTGACAACCTAAATCATTCCCAAAGATTTCTGAAAAGCCTTCCGATAGTCATATTCCCTTTGAGAACCAATGTCTGATGGAAATATCAAGTCAACACTCTCTAATGCTTTCCCACAGAATTTGTGCTGTGGTCCCCACAAGGGATGCCCCAGTCTCACTTTCTTCCCAGATACACCCTTTATCCTTTATAGAGCTCATATAGTCTCTCACCTTCAACATGGCCTGCCTTTCGCCTGCTAGCTGGACCAGAACTCTCCTACTTCTGAATTCCCGTTACATTGATTATTTCTAGGGTTCATATCAACAACTAATTATCTGCTAACCCATACTGATATTTAAAAGCCGTATGAACATGCCTTATTCTCCCAAATCAACAGAAAAGTCCTTGAAAGAAGTCTTTTTAGTATTTTCTATCTACACAGTTCTATGGAGGCACTTGTGGACCAAGGTTGAGTTAATAAAGCTTAAAGTTTGAGGAAATGGGTTTCATACTTCTAGGATATATGAAAATGTAAATGTGGAGCAATCCAGACTGTAACTCAAGCTTCGAAGTCATTTCTCCACCTAGATGTAATTCTCACAGTACAAATTTACACCCATTCTCATTCAGAGTGCCTATTGCTCACACCAATATATACGCATGTATATGTATGCATATGTGTGTACATACATATATAATGTGTACACATAGATGTAGAATGTGGAATGATAGGCAATGTAGACTCAGAAGGGTGAGGGAGTGGATGATGAAAAATCATTTAATGAATACAATGTAAGTTATTTGAGTGATGGATACCCTTTATAAAAGTGTTGATTTCACGACTACGCAATCTGTGCAAGTAACAAAATTGTACTTGTACCCCATAAATTTATTGAAATTAAAAAATAAAAGACAAATGTAGGTATGGTCTGTTAAAAATGTATGGAATGAATGCATCATTCATATAAAAATATATGAACTGAACACTCAACATTAATGATGAGTGATAATTCATTCATTGGATAAATAGTTGTAAATTTCCTACTGTGTGGATTTAGCTCTGCAATGCCACTGCCACTGTTCATAAGAAGTTAAGCATCTTAATAATAACAACAGCTACATTAATAGAGTATTTAATCTGTCAGGTGCTTTCTGTGAATTTCACAGACATTACTTATTTAATCCTCAGAAACCCCAAGGAGACAGGCACTACTATTCCCATTTTGCAGATAAGAAAGCTAATTCTTAGAGAAGTGAACTATCTTTCCCCTTATAAGCAGAAGAGGCAGAATTCCTGCCTAGATTTGTCTGCCTCCAAAGCCTATGCTCTTAACCGCACCACCCTTCTACTCTTAGTTGAGTGATAGGAGGTGGGGGTACAATAAAAGACAATGATCAAAGAACTTGGGCTCCCAGAGACATATAGGATGAAGTGTCAAGGGGATATTGGTAAGGGCATAAGAGATGAATTCAGAGCCAGGAGTGACAATAGAAGGTGGCAATGGAGGTGCAGGGGTTAAGGTCACTCTTAGAAGGAGAGTGGGGTCTCTCCTATAACAGAAGGCATTCCAGGGATGGAGGCTAAGGAGGAGGCAGCACTGTACCCTCCAAGCACACAGGTGGGAGTAGACACCCATGTAGAAGAAACATACAGACTCAGGAGTATATGACTCAGGAGCTTGTAGGAGATTTAGCTGGAAGCAAACCACACCAGGGAAGCTCACACAGCTGCCTGCACTGATGCCTCAGGAGTGTCCTGCAAACAACTCTCATGTTCCTCATGCAAGCCAGTCTCCTTTGTTCTCTAACTCAGCCAAACAAACCATGTGAGTCATGCCCTGGCCCCCTCATATCTGTTCTTAGCCAGTTGTCTGCAGACACTCAGGAAGGAGGACAGATGAAAGATGAAATTAGCTCTCTGGGTTTCAGGGCAGGCTGGGCCAACTGTGATAACTGATAGGGAAACCTCTGGAATTCAGGTTCAGTTTGGAGAGTCACCAAGAAGTGGATTACAGCTAATGGGAGGTTATATGACTTAACTCCAGCACCATGCATAGGAACAGCTAGAACAGAGGCAATGGCTAATACAGGATTACTCTCTTGGTGGACTGGAAACACTTACCTATGGTCCTCATCTCCTCCTTGAGTCTAGGGAGCCATGGCTGCCATTTCTTCTCCCTGCCTCCTCCTCAGGAAGAAATGGTCTTCAGCCTCCCCTGTCAGGCCCGTTTGAGAAAAAGGAGTAGGAGACCCTGCATAGGTATCATGACTGTGTAGGTTTGTGAGCCTTTGTCAGGCTCTGCGCAACAAGTTGAATTCCTTGCTCACCAAGAAGTAACACTTATCCTCTAGTAAAAAGAAAAAAATTTTTTTGAGACAGAGTCTCGCCTGTCACTCAGGCTGGAGTACAGTGGCGCTATCTCAGCTCACTGCAACCTCCACCTCCTGGGTTCAAGAGATTCTCTCCTGCTTCAGCCTTCTGAGTAGCTGCGACTACAGGCACCTGCCACCACATCCAACTAAATTTTGTATTTTTAGCAGAGACAGGTTTCACCATGTTGGCCAGGCTGGTCTCAAACTCCTGACCTCAAGTAATTCACCTGCCTCAGCCTCCTGAAGTGCTGGGATTACAGGTATGAGCCATCACACGCAGCCCTCTATGAAAATTATTCAAGTCAAATTTAACATAATATGAAATCACAAATGCCCAGGGGAAATACACCAAACCTATATGCCAGGCCCAGTGCTAAACACTTTACCTGGAACTATCTAGTGTAATCACGATTATAACAACCCTACAAGGCAGGTGCCATGATCATTTTTATTTACAGATGAGAGAACTGAGGCAGAGCAACGATAAGCACATCTGGTTCTGCTACAACGCATGTTTGCTCCAACACGGTTGATGCGTGCTGTGAGCCACACCATCCTCATCTGGTGCTACAACTTTCCCTAGGATTCCAGATAACCAGCTCCTGCCACTTCACAGTAGCTTGCAAGTTGCAACCCTTTCCACCCCACTTCCATAGGCAAACCCTAGGTCTTTTTCCAGGTGGAGTGCCATATTTATATATTGTTGTATTTGTTATTGTTTTTTTAGCTATTTATCAAGTGTAAAGTTGTCTACTGTTTCTTTAGTGTTAAATTAAATTTGGCCTAAAGCTATCTCCATATCTTGAGTCTGTATGTATCAAAATGCAACCTAACTTACAAGTATATTCTTGTAACTAATGGCTGAGTCTCAGCCAATCATAGCAGCTGAGCTTCAGTCAATCACAGGCTGCCAAATGATTAGAACATGACAAATAAGGCAGACTACTGAACTGTAACCAATCAAGCTATTGTTATACCCCACTTCCTTACTCTGTCTATAAATACTGACTGCCCACATTGCTGCATGAAGCTCTCTCAAGCTCTCCTGTGCAACAAGTCAAATCCCTCGTTCACCAAGAAGTAACACTCATTCTCTAGTAAAATTATTTAAGTCAAATTTGGGGGGCTTCCCAATTCATGAATCATTCTTTGCTGAAATAAACTCTACTAAATTTAATTATCTAAAGTTTTTCTTTTAACATTAGGTTTCTATCTTTTTTTTTTAACATGTCACTGAAAAAGTTGTTTTGTGCTGTGCCCTGAGCCCCATTTTCCTCATAAGCCTTGTGCTTTGTACTGCCCAATTTAGCATAATGCAGTGAGTTTATGGAACATATATGTTATGTTAAACAATAGCTCTTTGCCGAGGTTACATGGCTAGGTAGTGGCCCAACAGGGATTCAAACAAAACTTGCTAAAAAACCCAGCGTAGCTTCTTAATCCCTGTATCTTCCTGCATTGGTACATATATTCTCTTTTAATCTTCACAGCAACCTTAAGAGGTCTTATTATCCCTATTATACAGTTGAAGAAGTTGAGATTCAGAAATTATCACTAAAAGCTTCAATGGAATTAACCAAATATGGTAACTGAAATTTACACTCAAGTCTGTTTACTTCTGAAGCACTTACCCAAACCAGGACTTCAGCAGTCTGTATAAATAGTAAGGTTTTGTACTAAAGGGATAATGCCACAGGTCTACACAAATCTTCATTGACAGTTACCAATTCAGCTCTTTTTGACTGGGTAAAGAATCAGTCCTTGACATGAAGAGCCATTATCTGAACTATTTTTCCATTCCCTTGCTTCTCTATTGTTGCTTTTGTTCATTCATCCAGTCCTTCATCAAGTATTGAGTCCACAGATATGATATACCTGATGTTTAGTTCTTACCTTAAGTATCACTTTAGAGCTGCCTTCTATAATTCATGCCCCACCAGTTCAATTAGGAGGTTCTTTTATTAATAGCACCCTTTGTCTCCCTTCCCCAGTACTTACCACTAGCAATGATGGTATGATTATTTGTAAAGAGTTCTTGATCATCTTCCCCCGTGATGGTACATTCAATGAGAACAGAACATGTCAGCATCCAGTGCCATAACCTGACAAATAGTAGCTGCTCAATAAATCCTTGACTGTTTCACTAATGACCTTAGATCTGGCACTGATATAAAAAGAAGCCCACAGAACATCTTCATCCTAGACAAGTGCCTCTTCAACAATAAAGCTTTAAAGGTTATTGAAAGTCTTGAGCTAGAAGGATATATCCCTGCAGTGAGTTCACAGAAGGACTGTAAAGAAAAAGTAGCTGACAGACGGAAAACTGATCCACAACAACTTCTATAAACGGACCATGAAATAATCAGGTTCCTTGGTCTTTTATTTGTTTCTGGATGGAGTCCCAGGCAGGGAAGATAACCTTCGCCTCAGAACAATGTGGCGCATCATCTGTAAATGTAATGAGATGATGAATTATTCCAGTGTCATTATGCTCATGATTTATGGGGAGACATTATCTGCTAAAAGCCAGGGCTGAAAGAATATTGATTTCACTTTTACTGAGACAGCCATTTAAAACTTTTTAAAGACAGCAAATGATTGTTTAAAAGACCAGCTTCAAAAAGGCCAGTTTCAAACCATTCAGTGGGGAGCGGTGGGGAAGCAGAAATGGTGATACAGCTCCTTTAAGACCCCAGTGGACAAAGTTAGGTCATCCTGTTCTATATTCTCCAGCAACACCTTGTACTTCTCCTTTGCAGCATTTGGTTGCATGCACAGGATTTTATAACAGATTTTTCTTTAGGAAATTTACAGGTTCAAAGCTGAGTTTTATTTTGCTCAGGGAAATCATTTTCTGTCCTTTATCCCAATTTATTTTGAAATCCAGAGGTGCAGTGGCTCACGCCTGTAATCCCAGCACTTTGGGAGACTGAGGCAGGTGGATCACCTGAGGTCAGGAGTTTGAGACCAGTCTTGCCAACAGGTTGAAACCCCATCTCTACTAAAACTACAAAAATTAGCCAAGCGTGATGGCGGGCACCTGTAATCCCAGCTACTCAGGAGGCTGAGGTAGGAGAATCACTTGAACCTGGGAGGCAGAGGTTGCAGTGAGCCAAGATTGCACTGCTGCATTCCAGCCTGGATGACAGAGTAAAACTCCATCTCAAAAAAAAAAAAAAAAAAAAAAAGAAAAAAGAAAAGAAAGAAATCCAGAGGCAGCAGGTTGGTGCTATTTGGTAGTAGTAGTGGTGGTGATAGAGAATTCTTCTTTCTCCCTTAGATGAAATGACAATATTTTCTAAGTCACATACTCTTATGCTGATAACTAATTAGGCTTCCCCTAGAATATGGAAAGACCATACATAGTGAATTTTTTAAAAGAGAGAAATGACAATATAGAACAGGATGGTAGATTTGGATCCATGCTAGTGAATTAGGTGGAAATTAATATGTCAGACACTTAATAACCATATTTATTTAATCGTCCCAACAAGTTTTCAGAATAGCAATGATTGCCTTCTTTTATAGACAAGGAAACTGAGGCCTGGGGATGGTAAGTCCAAGTTTATAATAATGGTTGGCAGTACCTGAATTTGAACCAATGGCTTCTATTTCTTTTCTTTTTTTTTTTTTTTTTTTTTTTTGAGATGGGGTCTCACTCTGTCACCCAGGCTGGAGTGCAGCGGCATGATCTCGGCTCACTGCAACCTCTGCCTCCCGGGTTCAAGCAATTCTCTGTCTCAGCCTCCTGAGTAGCTGGGATTACAAGCACCCACCACCACGCCCAGCTGATTTTTTTGTATTTTTGTATTTTTAGTAGAAACGGGGTTTCACCATGTTGGCCAGGTTGGTCTTGAACTCCTGACCTCATGATCCACCCACCTTGGCCTCCCAAAGTGCTGGGATTACAGGTGTGAGCCACTGCGCCTAGCCAGGACTCCTATTTCTAAATCGAGTTGGCTTCTAATCCCAAACTTAACACAACATGGTCTGAAGACTAAAATTTTCTCCATCGTCGAGAACACCTGATCAACACAGAACTGCTTGCTCTTCCCGAGAAACCCCTTCCTGCCTCTCGGTTCATAAGATCAGGTGTTCTCAGCCATGTAGAAAATTTTAGTCTTCAGACCATGTTGTTTTAAGTTTGGGATTAGAAGCCAACTTTCTTTTCCTCTGCTTGGTCAATTATGCATAGCTTTTATTCCTTGTTTTCCTTTAAGGCTAGTCAGCTGAATAAATATAATCTCTTCTTCATCTTGTGTACCAAATATTAATTCCTCTTATTCCTAGGTCATGATTTTCTACCATAAAATGAACATCCTGGAGTTGAAGGGGATCCTATAAAGACTCTATCTTAGGTACCACAATTTGGTTATGCATGGGCTGAATATAACCCCAGATGTGTTTTTTGTTATTGTAGTTCATTTAGTTTTATTTTGGCTAGCATATTCTCTTATATATATAAACTTACATGTAATTCACATATGATACAATTCACCCTTTTACAAAGTGTAAAACTCAATGGTTTTTAGTATATGTACAAGGTTGTGTAACCATCACTACAGTCCCTTTTAGAACCTTTTAATCACCCCCAAAAGAAACTCTGTGCCAGTGAATAGTCACTCCTCATCTACCTTAAGTAAATCCCACAGGCCTAGGAAATGACTAATCTAATTTCTGTCTCTATATATTTGCCTATCTGGATATTTTCCATAAATGAAATCTTATAATGTGTGGGCATTTTTGACTGGTTTCTTTCATTTAACAGCATGTTTTCAAGGTTTATCTATGCTGTAACATGTTATCATTTTTAATGGCCTAATAATATTCCATCATATGGATATACCACATTTTATTTGCCCTTTCTTCAATTGTTGGATGTTTCTCCCCCACTTTTTGGCCATTATGAATGATGCTGCCATACACATTTATATGTATACAACTTTTTGTGTGAATATGTTTGCATTACTCTTGGGTATACATCTCGGAGTGGAATTGTTAGATCTTATAGTAACTCTAAGTTTAAACTTTTGAGATACAGCCAGACTACTTTTCAAAGCAGCTTCAAAATATTAAAGTCCCTTTAGTAGTGTATGCGAATCCTGATTTCTCCACATCATCATCAACACGTTATTATTTGTAATTTTTATTATACCCATCTTAATGGGTGTTAACTGATAGCTCTTTATAATTTTCATTTGCATTTTCTGATAACTAATAATGTTGAGCATCCTTGCATGTGCTTATTGACAATTTGTACATCTTTTTTAGAGAAATGTCTATTCACATCTTTACCCATTGTTTAATTGGGTTGTCATTTTATTGTTGAGTTGTAAGAGCTCTGTATATGATCTAGGCACAGGTCACTTATCAGAGATATGACTTGCAAATATTTTCTCCCATTTTGTGGGTTGTCTTTTTACTTGCTTAATGGTGTCCTTTAAGTGAAACAGCTTTTAATCATGATTAAGTCCAAGTTATTTATTTTGTTGTTGTTGCTTGTGCTTTTGGTGTCACACCTAAGAATCCATTGCTTAGCAAAGTTACAAAGATTATTTTATTTGAGTTATTTTTTGTGTCAGATGTGAGGGAAAGGGCTAACTTAATTCTTTTGCAGGCAGACATCAAGTTTCCCAATATCGTTTGTTGAAAAGATCATTCTTACTACCATTTAATTCTTCTGATGCCTTTGTAGAAAATCGGTTGACTATAAATGTCGGGGGTTATTGCCAGACTCTCATTTCAACTCCACTCATCTATATGTTTATCCCTATGCCAGTACCAGACTGTCTTGATTACTGGTATTGTAACAAGTTTTAAAATTGATGTGAGTACACAAACACTTTTCTCATTTTTTTCTAGCTTGTTTTAGCTATTCTGAATCCCATGAATTTTTATATAAACATTAGGATCACCTTGTCAATGTCTGCAAAAAAAAATCTACTTTGGATCTTGAAAAGCATTGCATTGAATCTATGAGTCATTTTGGGGAGGAATGACATCTTAACAATATTAAGTAATTCAATCCATGAACATGGGATCACTTTCCATTTATTTAGGTTATCTGTAATTTCTTTCAACAGTGTTTTATAGCTTTTCAGAGTATAAGTTTTGTCCTTCTTTCACAAATTTATTTCTTAATATTTTACTCTTTTGATGCTATTGTAAATGGACTTAATCTGTTAATGTCATTTTCAGCTTATTCACTGCTACAGTGTGCAGATACAGTTGATTTTTGCATATTGATCTGTGTCTTGCAAGCTTGCTGAACTCATTTATTAGTCTTAATAGTTTCTTTCGAGTTTTCTTTTTTTTTTTTTTTTAATTTATTTATTATTGTTAAACTTCAAGTTGTAGGGTACATGTGCACAACGTGCAGGTTTGCTACATATGTATACTTGTGCCATGTTGCTGTGCTGCACCCATCAACTCGTCATTTACATCAGGTATAACTCCCAATGCAATCCCTCCCCCCTCTATATACAAGATCATGTCATCTGCTAATACAAGTAGTTTCACTTTTTCTTTTTAATTTGAATGTCTTTTATTTCTTTTTCTTGCCTAATGTTCCTGACTAGAACCTCAAGTATAAGGTTGAGATAGCATAAGTGGATATTCTTGTCTTGTTTCTGATCTTACGGGGCAAGATTCCCATGTTTTACTTTTAAATATATTGTTAGCAGCTGGGCACGATGGCTCACGCCTATAATCCCAGCACTTTTGGAGGCCAAGGCGGGCAGATCACTTGAGGTCAGGAGTTTGAGACCAGCCTGGCCAACATGATGAAACCCCATCTCTACTAAAAATAGAAAAAATAGCCAGGCACGGTGGTGCATGCCTGTAATCCCAGCTACTTGGGTGGCTGACACAGGAGAATTGCTTGAACCTGAGGGGCAGAGGTTGCAGTGAGCTGAGATCACACCATTGCACTCCAGCATGGGCAACAGAGTAAGATTCTCTGTCTAAATAAATAAACAAATAAATAAATAAATAAATAAATAAATAAATAAATAAATTGTTGTGGAGTTTTTGTACATGCCCTTAGTCAGGTTGAGGAAATATCCTTCTATTCTTATTGCTTTTGTCATGAAGGGATTTGGAATTTTGTCAAATACTTTTTCTAAATCTATCAAATTGCTTATATGGTTTTTGTTCTTGATTCTACTGATATAGTATATTATATTAATTGATTTTTAGATGTCGATCCAAACTTGCATTCCTGGGATAAATCTCACATTGTTATGGAATATAACCCCTTTTATATATTACTGAATTCAGTTTGCTAGTATTTGGTTGAATATTTTGTGTCTAAATTCATAAGAAGTATTGGTCTGTAGTTTTCTTGTGATGTCTTTGTCAGATTTTAGTATCAGAGTAATACTACCCTCATAGACTGATCTGGGAAATGTTCCTTTCTCATCTATATTTTGGGAGAATTTGGTGAATAATTGATATCAATGTTTTAAGTTTTGGTAAAATTCACCAGTGAGTCCAGTCTCCAACTCCCAGCGCGAGCCACACAGAAGACCGGCGATTTCTGCATTTTCAACTGAGGTACTGGGTTCATCTCACTGGGGAGTGCCAGACGATCGGTGCTGGTCAGCTGCTGCAGCCCGACCAGCGAGAGCTGAAGCAGGGCGAGGCATTGCCTCACCTGGAAAGCGGAAGGGGGAAGGGAATCCCTTTTCCTAGCCAGGGGAACTGAGACACACAACACCTGGAAAATCGGGTAACTCCCACCCCAATACTGCGCTTTAAGCAGACAGGCACACCAGGAGATCATATCCCACACCTGGCCGGGAGTGTCCCACACCCACGGAGCCTCCCTCATTGCTAGCACAGCAGTCTGTGATCTACCGGCAAGGCAGCAGCGAGGCTGGGGGAGGGGCGCCCGCCATTGCTGAGGCTTAAGTAGGTAAACAAAGCTGCTGGGAAGCTCGAACTGGGTGGAGCTCACAGCAGCTCAAGGAAACCTGCCTGTCTCTGTAGACTCCACCTCTGGGGACAGGGCACAGTAAATAATAACAAACGCAGCAGCTCTGCAGACGCAAACGACTCTGTCTGACAGCTTTGAAGAGAGCAGTGGATCTCCCAACACGGAGGTTGAGATCTGAGAAGGGACAGACTCCCTGCTCAAGTGGGTCCCTGACCCCTGAGTAGCCTAACTGGGAGACATCCCCCACTAGGGGCAGTCTGACACCCCACACCTCACAGGGTGGAGTACACCCCTGAGAGGAAGATTCCAAAGCAAGAATCAGACAGGTACACTCGCTGTTCAGAAATATTCTATCTTCTGCAGCCTCTGCTGCTGATACCCAGGCAAACAGGGTCTGGAGTGGACCTCAAGCAATCTCCTACAGCTACAACCTACAGCTGAGGATCCTGACTGTTAGAAGGAAAGCTATCAAACAGGAAGGACACCTACACCAAAACCCCATCAGTACATCACCATCATCAAAGACCAGAGGCAGATAAAACCACAAAGATGGGGAAAAAGCAGGGCAGAAAAGCTGGAAATTCAAAAAATAAGAGCGCATCTCCCCCGGCAAAGGAGCGCAGCTCATCGCCAGCAACGGATCAAAGCTAGACGCAGAATGACTTCGACGAGATGAGAGAAGAAGGCTTCAGTCCATCAAATTTCTCAGAGCTAAAGGAGGAATTACGTACCCAGCGCAAAGAAACTAAAAATCTTGAAAAAAAAGTGGAAGAATTGATGGCTAGAGTAATTAATGCAGAGAAGCTCACAAACGAAATGAAAGAGACGAAAACCATGGCACGAGAAATACGTGACAAATGCACAAGCTTCAGTAACCGTCTCGATCAACTGGAAGAAAGAATGTCAGCGATGGAGGATCAAATGAATGAAATGAAGCGAGAAGAGAAACCAAAAGAAAAAAGAAGAAAAAGAAATGAACAAAGCCTGCAAGAAGTATGGGATTATGTAAAAAGACCAAATCTACGTCTGATTGGGGTGCCTGAAAGTGAGGGGGAAAATGGAACCAAGTTGGAAAACACTCTTCAGGATATCATCCAGGAGAACTTCCCCAACCTAGTAGGGCAGGCCAACATTCAAATCCAGGAAATACAGAGAACGCCACAAAGATACTCCTCGAGAAGAGCAACTCCAAGACACATAATTGCCAGATTCACCAAAGTTGAAATGAAGGAAAAAATCTTAAGGGCAGCCAGAGAGAAAGGTCGGGTTACCCACAAAGGGAAGCCCATCAGACTAACAGCAGATCTCTCGGCAGAAACTCTTCAAGCCAGAAGAGAGTGGGGGCCAATATTCAACATTCTTAAAGAAAAGAATTTTAAACCCAGAATTTTATATCCAGCCAAACTAAGTTTCATAAGTGAAGGAGAAATAAAATCCTTTACAGATAAGCAAATGCTTAGAGATTTTGTCACCACTAGGCCTGCCTTACAAGAGACCCTGAAGGAAGCACTAAACATGGAAAGGAACAACCGGTACCAGCCATTGCAAAAACATGCCAAAATGTAAAGACCATCAAGGCTAGGAAGAAACTGCATCAACTAACGAGCAAAATAACCAGTTAATATCATAATGGCAGGATCAAGTTCACACATAACAATCTTAACCTTAAATGTAAATGGACTAAATGCTCCAATTAAAAGACACAGACTGGCAAACTGGATAAAGAGTCAAGACCCATCAGTCTGCTGTATTCAGGAGACCCATCTCACACGCAGAGACATACATAGGCTCAAAATAAAGGGATGGAGGAAGATTTACCAAGCAAATGGAGAACAAAAAAAAGCGGGGGTTGCAATACTAGTCTCTGATAAAACAGACTTTAAACCATCAAAGATCAAAAGAGACAAAGAAGGCCATTACATAATGGTAAAGGGAGCAATTCAACAGGAAGAGCTAACTATCCTAAATATATATGCACCCAATACAGGAGCACCCAGATTCATAAAGCAAGTCCTTAGAGACTTACAAAGAGACTTAGACTCCCATACAATAATAATGGGAGACTTCAACACTCCACTGTCAACATTAGACAGATCAACGAGACAGAAAGTTAACAAGGATATCCAGGAATTGAACTCATCTCTGCAGCAAGCAGACCTAATAGACATCTATAGAACTCTCCACCCCAAATCAACAGAATATACATTCTTCTCAGCACCACATCGTACTTACTCCAAAATTGACCACGTAATCGGAAGTAAAGCACTCCTCAGCAAATGTACAAGAACAGAAATTATAACAAACTGTCTCTCAGACCACAGTGCAATCAAATTAGAACTCAGGACTAAGAAACTCAATCAAAACCGCTCAACTACATGGAAACTGAACAACCTGCTCCTGAATGACTACTGGGTACATAACGAAATGAAGGCAGAAATAAAGATGTTCTTTGAAACCAATGAGAACAAAGATACAACATACCAGAATCTCTGGGACACATTTAAAGCAGTGTGTAGAGGGAAATTTATAGCACTAAATGCCCACAAGAGAAAGCAGGAAAGATCTAAAATTGACACTCTAACATCGCAATTAAAAGAACTAGAGAAGCAAGAGCAAACACATTCGAAAGCTAGCAGAAGGCAAGAAATAACTAAGATCAGAGCAGAACTGAAGGAGATAGAGACACAAAAAACCCTCCAAAAAATCAATGAATCCAGGAGTTGGTTTTTTGAAAAGATCAACAAAATTGACAGACCACTAGCAAGACTAATAAAGAAGAAAAGAGAGAAGAATCAAATCGACGCAATTAAAAATGATAAAGGGGATATCACCACTGACCCCACAGAAATACAAACTACCATCAGAGAATACTATAAACACCTCTACGCAAATAAACTGGAAAATCTAGAAGAAATGGATAATTTCCTGGACACTTACACTCTTCCAAGACTAAACCAGGAAGAAGTTGAATCCCTGAATAGACCAATAGTAGGCTCTGAAATTGAGGCAATAATTAATAGCCTACCAACCAAAAAAAGTCCAGGACCAGATGGATTCACAGCTGAATTCTACCAGAGGTACAAGGAGGAGCTGGTACCATTCCTTCTGAAACTATTCCAATCAATAGAAAAAGAGGGAATCCTCCCTAACTCATTTTATGAGGCCAACATCATCCTGATACCAAAGCCTGGCAGAGACACAACAAAAAAAGAGAATTTTAGACCAATATCCCTGATGAACATCGATGCAAAAATCCTCAATAAAATACTGGCAAACCGGATTCAGCAGCACATCAAAAAGCTTATCCACCATGATCAAGTGGGCTTCATCCCTGGGATGCAAGGCTGGTTCAACATTCGCAAATCAATAAACATAATCCAGCATATAAACAGAACCAAAGACAAGAACCACATCATTATCTCAATAGATGCAGAAAAGGCTTTTGACAAAATTCAACAGCCCTTCATGCTAAAAACGCTCAATAAATTCGGTATTGATGGAACGTACCTCAAAATAATAAGAGCTATTTATGACAAACCCACAGCCAATATCATACTGAATGGGCAAAAACTGGAAAAATTACCTTTGAAAACTGGCACAAGACAGGGATGCCCTCTCTCACCACTCCTATTCAACATAGTGTTGGAAGTTCTGGCTAGGGCAATCAGGCAAGAGAAAGAAATCAAGGGGATTCAGTTAGGAAAAGAAGAAGTCAAATTGTCCCTGTTTGCAGACGACATGATTGTATATTTAGAAAACCCCATTGTCTCAGCCCAAAATCTCCTTAAGCTGATCAGCAACTTCAGCAAAGTCTCAGGATACAAAATTAATGTGCAAAAATCGCAAGCATTCTTATACACCAGTGACAGTCAAACAGAGAGCCAAATCAGGAATGAACTTCCATTCACAATTGCTTCAAAGAGAATAAAATACCTAGGAATCCAACTTACAAGGGATGTAAAGGACCTCTTCAAGGAGAACTACAAACCACTGCTCAGTGAAATCAAAGAGGACACAAACAAATGGAAGAACATACCATGCTCATGGATAGGAAGAATCAATATCGTGAAAATGGCCATACTGCCCAAGGTAATTTATAGATTCAATGCCATCCCCATCAAGCTACCAATGAGCTTCTTCACAGAATTGGAAAAAACTGCTTTAAAGTTCATATGGAACCAAAAAAGAGCCCGCATCTCCAAGACAATCCTAAGTCAAAAGAACAAAGCTGGAGGCATCACGCTACCTGACTTCAAACTATACTACAAGGCTACAGTAACCAAAACAGCATGGTACTGGTACCAAAACAGAGATATAGACCAATGGAACAGAACAGAGTCCTCAGAAATAATACCACACATCTACAGCCATCTGATCTTTGACAAACCTGAGAGAAACAAGAAATGGGGAAAGGATTCCCTATTTAATAAATGGTGCTGGGAAAACTGGCTAGCCATAAGTAGAAAGCTGAAACTGGATCCTTTCCTTACTCCTTATACGAAAATTAATTCAAGATGGATTAGAGACTTAAATGTTAGACCTAATACCATAAAAATCCTAGAGGAAAACCTAGGTAGTACCATTCAGGACATAGGCATGGGCAAAGACTTCATGTCTAAAACACCAAAAGCAACGGCAGCAAAAGCCAAAATTGACAAATGGGATCTCATCAAACTAAGGAGCTTCTGCACAGCAAAAGAAACTACCATCAGAGTGAGCAGGCAACCTACAGAGTGGGAGAAAATTTTTGCAATCTACTCATCTGACAAAGGGCTAATATCCAGAACCTACAAAGAACTCAAACAAATTTACAAGAAAAAAACAAACAACCCCATCCAAAAGTGGGCAAAGGATATGAACAGACATTTCTCAAAAGAAGACATTCATACAGCCAACAGACACATGAAAAAATGCTCATCATCACTGGCCATCAGAGAAATGCAAATCAAAACCACAATGAGATACCATCTCACACCAGTTAGAATGGCGATCATTCAAAAGTCAGGAAACAACAGGTGCTGGAGAGGATGTGGAGAAATAGGAACACTTTTACACTGTTGGTGGGATTGTAAACTAGTTCAACCATTATGGAAAACAGTATGGCGATTCCTCAAGGATCTAGAACTAGATGTACCATATGACCCAGCCATCCCATTACTGGGTATATACCCAAAGGATTATAAATTATGCTGCTATAAGGACACATGCACACGTATGTTTATTGCTGCACTATTCACAATAGCAAAGACTTGGAATCAACCCAAATGTCCATCAGTGACAGATTGGATTAAGAAAATGTGGCACATATACACCATGGAATACTATGCAGCCATCAAAAAGGATGAGTTTGTGTCCTTTGTAGGGACATGGATGCAGCTGGAAACCATCATTCTTAGCAAACTATCACAAGAACAGAAAACCAAACACCGCATGTTCTCACTCGTAGGTGGGAACTGAACAATGAGATCACTTGGACTCGAGAAGGGGAACATCACACACCGGGGCCTATCATGGGGAGGGGGGAGGGGGGAGGGATTGCATTGGGAGTTATACCTGATGTAAATGACGAGTTGATGGGTGCAGCACACCAACATGGCACAAGTATACATATGTAGCAAACCTGCACGTTGTGCACATGTACCCTACAACTTGAAGTTTAATAATAATAAATAAATTTAAAAAAAAATAAAAAAAAAATAAAAAATAAAAAAAATAAAAAAAATAAAAAAAAAAAAAATTCACCAGTGAATTCATCTGGTTCTGGACTTTTTTTTGTGGGAACTTTGTTACTCCTGAACTCAATCTCTTTGTGTTTTATGGATCTAATCAGCTCTCCTATCTCTTCTTGAGTAGTTTTGGTACTTTGTATATTTCTAGGAATTTGTCTATTTCATCTGGGTTACCTAAATTGCTGACATACCATTGTTCATAATATACGTCTGTAATCATTTTTATTCTGTGAAGTTAGTGGTAATAACCGCTCCTCCGATCTTTAATTTAGCCATCAGTGTCTTCTGTCTGTCTCTTTTTTTTCTTCATCAGACTTGCCAGAGGCTTGTCAACTTTGTTGCTCTTTACTAAGACGCTTGGGCATGCCCACAGTTAAACTGGGATGACAGTGTTTTTAGTAGGGCTCTCTTTCACTGTCTCTTTTTCTGAACTTTCTGTTAAGCTGTCTGCTTCTGTTGGTATCACACCCAGCTGTTAGGCTCCACTAATTGCTGATTTATTGCTCTATTATTTTTTGGCAATGTCCTAGAGCATAAAGTGCCCCATAGTCTGATGCAAATAAATTCAGGCCCCTTTGCAAGGGTAGGCTTTAAATCCAGTCTTTGAGGTTTGTTCTGACCCAAGTAAGTCTCTTCTTAGCTTTTTCCCTGGTTCTCTTCAATAAACTAGTTGGTCTGTGGTTTAGTTTGTTGCTCTCATGTTGCAACCAGCCTCCTTACCACTAAAAATCTCCAAGGTTTTGAGATCACCCTTAGGCTTGAACTTTCTTTCCCACACTTTCTTCCAAATAAAGTCAGTTCCTACGAGGAAGACTTCAGAACTCTGTTCTTATGCCTATCCCCTGTGGCAAAACATCTGTACCTATTCTGTGGAGCTGGGGTTGGGAACAGTGGCTCATTTCTCTTGAAAAGACACTCCTGCTTTATGAGTAGGACACTGAGTGAGGGAAGTAGCCTCTGGTCTTCTGGACTAGCCTCTGCTGGCAGCTGGCATAAAACGTCTACCTATGAGAGATCTGGGGTGAGTGTCATCTGAGCTATAGTATTCGCAGCTTGCTGTAACTGAGTAGAGCCTCTGCCCTGTGATTGGGGTCTGAGTAGAGAAAGGGAATCCCCCAACCTGTCATTCACATTTGCCTGGAATTTGGCTTCTGTAAGACAGAGCATAGGAGAATCAGAAATGCTAAAACCTGCCCCTCCAGGGAAGATTCTACACCCCTTGACTTCGAGCTTAGAGAGGAGGGCACCCTATCTTCTTGGCCACATCTGTTTGGAATGGAGTTTCTGCCACATTGAACTGTGGGGCAGGGGAGGGAGGATAGGGAGAGAGTGTGTCATGACTCAAATGCTACAGATGCTCACTGTTCTTAATAAGATTTAGTTGATTTTTAAAAATAACTATTTCATCATCTGTTGTATGCCATTATAATAATTTTCAGAGACTTTAGCTTCTTTAAAAAATAATTTTTATCAATTATGGTTGTTCCACTGGGCCGAGAGTCACAGAGCTCCTCACATTGTCATTTTGGAAGCAGATTCTAAGTTTGATTTCAAATACCTTTAGGCACAGCAGTTTCTATCCAGTTGACCACCTGGCCTGCTACACCCTATTATCTTATGACAGGATGCTTCTCATATTCTTTTGTAAATTCCTTTCCAAAGTAGTCATGAATCTCCCAACTCTATACTCAGCCCCTGTTTTATTTCTTTAATAGCATACATCACCATTTTACATTATATATTCATAGCTTTGTTCATTTTCTGTCTTCCCTCTCTAGAATATGAACTACATGAGAGCAGGAATTTTGCCTGTATTGTTCACCGGTATATAACCAGAACCCAGAACATACCTGACATTTGTTAAATGTTCAGTATATATTGAATTTACTTTGAGTACTATCTCTCCATCTGTGGCAGACATGATGGGTTGTTTTCCAACACCATTCACTTCTTCTTTAGTAGGCACTAATGGCATCCAGAAAAAAAAAAAAAAAAAAAAAAAAAAAAGCCTTTCCCAGGCACCCTTGCAGCTATATAGCTATATGTAGCCATGTAACCAAATTTTGACCAATGAGTTAAAGTGGAAGTATTATATGGAACATCTAGTGAGCCTCTGCTTTAGTCTTCTGTGGCTGCTACAACAAATCACCACAAACTTGGTGGTTTAAAACAACATAGATTTATTATTTTATAGTTCTAGAGTTCAGAAGTCCAAAATTAGTTTCGCTGGGCTGAAATCAAAGTGTCAGCAGGACATTCTCCCTTTGGAGACTCTAGAGAGGAATTCATTTCCTTGCATTTTCCAGTTTCTAGAGCTGCATTACTTGTCTCCTTTCTCCATTGTCAAAGCCAACAGTGTCGTATCTTACTTTGCTCATCATGTTGCCTACTGTCTCTGCTACAATCAATTCTCCCTCTCCCTCCCTCTTACAAGGACACTTGTAGTTGCATTATGCTTGCCTGTGTAATTGAGGATAAACTCTCAATTTGAAGATCCTTAATTTAATCACATCTGCAAAACCCCTTTTACCATGTAAGATAACATTCACAGGTTGTAAAACTTAGGACATGGAGGCCTTGAAGGACCATTATCCAGCCTCCCTCAGCCTCCTGCAGGTCAAACTCAGCATGTAATGGCTTGAACTCCAGCAGCTACTTGGACCATGAGGTTGAGGACCACGAGGATGAGGACCACAGCCTAGGGATGGCTTGGTGGAAAACTAGGAGGAATATGGAACCCTAATGAGTTTTGGACCCCACCATAACCACTCTGAATTGGCACTGTAATTTTGTTTAGCCAGTAAAATGTAGGAGAGGCTAGGTGGTTCTCCTTCCAGACCTAGTCCTCCAGAGGCCTTGCAACTTCTGCTTTCTTTTAGAACCCTAAACCCTATCTGGGGACATCTAGCATAGTCTATTGAAAGACGAATGACATGTGATCCAGTCACTGCATTGCCCTAAGACAAGAGCTGGACAATCACCAGGTATGTGACTGAGGCCATCCTAAACCAGCCAGCCTCAGCCAGTCTGCCAGCTGATCACAGACACATGACCAAGGCCAGCCAAGATCAGTCAAACCTGGCTCAGAACAGCAGAATTGCCCAGCCAACCCACAGACCCTTAAAGAATAATAAACGATTATTATTCTAAGCCTCTGTAGTTCGTTAAACTACAATAGCTCATTGATAAAGCTGCCAAAAAGAATAACATCAAAATGTATTATATATATAAAATATAAATCATCTGGAGATTATACACAATTTTGAATGATTTTTACTTTTTACTTCATCAAAATATGATATGCATAAACTATTGATATGCAAGATAATTTTTAAGTAACATGAATAAACTTTTAAAATTTTGAATAGATATGTACTTAATGTGTATTAGAAAACACTTGTTTTCTTTTCGTTAACTTTTATTTTAGATTCAGGGGTACATGTGTAGGTTTGTTAAAAGGTAAACTTCTGTCACAGGGGTTTGTTTTACAGATTATTTTGTCACCTGGGTACTAAGCCTAGTACTTAACAGTTATTTTTTCTGATCTTCTCCTTCCTCCCACTCTCTACCCTCAAGTTGGCCCCAATGTCTGTTGTTCCTCTCTTTGTGTCCATGCGTTCTAATCATTTAGCTCCCACTTATAAGTGAGAACATGTGGTATTTGGTTTTCTGTTCATGCATTAGTTTGCTAATAATAATGACCTCCAGCTCCATTTATGTTCCTGCAAAGGACATGATTTTGTTCTTTTTATATGGTTGCATAGTAATCCGTGTTGTACATGTACCACAATTTCTTTATACAGTCTACCACTGATGGACATTTGGTTGATTCTGTGTCTTTGCTATTGGAAAACACTCGTTTTCTGTGAACAATAGTCATGTGAAATTTTTGCCCTAAATAAACTTTTTAAGGCATTTTAAGGCAAATAAGTATCCCATTTGGAAAATATTAAACAATGGTACAGGTGGTAAGCAGAAATAGTAAAATCTATGAAATTGTGAAACAAATACCTGAGGTTTGAAAAACATTGTAAGAAGGCAGGTAACCTAAAGTTGGCCAGGACACTTAAGCTTTACCAAGGCACCTTATCTAAGCATTTGGCAATTCTTGGAGAATACTGGCCTGAAGGAATTTTTGTTCTAAGTCTGGGGCAACAAAACTAGTGTGAGGCATGTTGATGGGATGAAAAAATATTTTGTCAGATAAATTCAATTTTGCAGGCCTAGCTTATACCTGTGTATAGGCAGACATACATTATTTAGTGTTCACACAGAGTCTTATCTGAGGATCTCAGTACCCTTCACAGGCTTTAATTAAACCCCACAATATCCCTGATGAAACAGCTATTATTTTAGATGGGTAAATTGAGACACTCTTAATCAAGGCTCCTGAAACTGATGAGGCAATCTGCCTAAGGACAAACAGGAAGTGATTATCTAAGCTGTGAACAGAAGCTGCTAGTCTTTCTCCTTGGTTCAGACTCTAACCACCTAACCACAGAGCCTGAGGGAGGAGAAAATTGCCTGCTTTTAACTGTTTCTCAGAGTAGTGTGAGATTGTCTCTCTCCCTGGACCTCACTCTTATTAAAGAAGGAAAGAAGTTGCTTGCTTGCCCTTTTCTTTTCTTTTTTGGTCACAGATAAATAAGCTCCTTGTTCTTTTCCAGGGAGAGTATCCCAAACAAAGACCTTTTTCAGAAGTGTTTTGGAATTATCTACCTGTTGCATTAAGGCAGACACCAAGAGTTTCTGCTTTTAGGGAGCATTTTAATCCCTTATCTTAAAAAGCTTTGTCAGTATCAACAGGCTTAAAGCTGTGTGTTTTCCCTGCCAGGGGGAACGATTCTCCGCCAAACATAATCTTGGGCTCATTTAGACTTCCCGGAACTTTGGGTTCAAATCCTGCCAGGTTTCATCCTGGACCTTCATCTCTTCACATTAGATAAATGGAGCAGAAGATAGTTTACCATGTCAGATTTCTCAGCCAAGATTTTGGAAGCCAGTGATTTAATTTAAAAGTCTTGGTTCTTTGAGAAAAGTTGTTGAGTTTACTTTGGATCATGAGATCAAAGCTAAATACTGCTAGTTAAGCACTTCTTTAAAAGGACTAATAATATTTTCTTTTGGAAGTTTTTGCCAGGTTTTTAAAAAATGGCAGCTGTACATGAATGTTGTCTAGATTATCAGATAAGTTTTTTTGTATTGTTCACCTTACACTGAAACATAGACATACACAATTTAATTATTCTTAATATATATTATTTACTTGTATCTTTGTTAGATGGTCATAGCAACCTAGAACCGTTGATTCATGAAGTCTCTAGCAAAAGGTCATCAGGAACTAATGGAACTGTTAGGAGGAAGATGAGCTGGGTTTTGATAATGACTGTTCACATTACTTTCATTGACTTTGAAGAAGTTTCTGGATGAAGCTGTGTCTTCAGTTGAGACTGACAATCACTGCCCATCTTATATAGCAACTGTGAACAGACTATGTGAAAGCATTCTATAAACTATGGAGAGTTATGAAGCTATAAAGGATTATTATTTATGCCATGATTCTTAGTACATTCATTACTTACATTTTAATATCTGCTGTCAATGTTATACTAAAAAAAATGTATACTCCTAAATAATTCAAACTCTTTCTATTGTGTTTCATTCAGCACACTACTTGGTTGTAACAGAATATCTTAAACCATCTTAAAAAGAAAAAGAGGATTGGTTGGCTTGGGACAGGGCCAGATTCAGTGGTCAAGAAGGTATCATTGACATAATGCAATTATCACTGTCACTTTCCTTAATGCCATCTAAAATTATCTTTCTAGATTTCTCAAAGAACTTAAAAGAGAACTACCATTTGCCCCAGCAATCCCATTACTAGGTATATATTCAAAAGGAAATAAATCAGTCTACCAAAAAGACACATACACTTATGTTCATCGCAGCACTATTCACAATAGCAAAGATAGGGAATCAACCCAGGTACCCTTTAACAGTTGACCGGATAAAGAAAATGTGCCACATATATACCATGGAGTAGTATCCTTTGCAGAACATGGATGCAACTGGAGATAATTATCTTAAGTGAGTTAATGCAGGAACAAAAACCAAATACTACATGTTCTCATTTATAAGTGGGAGCTGAACACTGGGTACTCATGGACATAAAGATGTCAACAGTAGACACTGCAGACTACTAGAGGCAGGTAACAGTGGAAAAACTAACAATTTGGCATAGTACTATGAATATAGTACTATGCTCATTACCTGTGTGATGAGATCATTCATATCCCAAACTTCAGCATCATGCAACAGACCCATGTGACAAACCTATACATGTACCCACAAATCTAAAATAAGCTTAAATTATTGAAAAAATGAAAATTTAAAATAAATAAAACTCTCCTCCTAGGAATATTCATTTATATGCAGATAAAGCATTTATTAATATCAGTTTTATCTATTATGAAAATGGGCTTGAATGGTGTTTGAGCTCTGAGAACAGACAGACTGCCAACTCAAGTGGGTCCCTGACCCCCGAGTAGCCTAACTGGGAGATACCTTCTAGTAGGGGCTGACTGACACCTCATACAGTTGGGTGCCCCTCTGAGATGAAGCTTCCAGAGACAGGATCAAGCAGCAACATTTGCTGTTCTGCAATATTTGCTGTTCTGCAGCCTTCGCTGGTGATACCCAGGCAAACAGGGTCTGGAGTGGACCTCCAGCAAACTCCAACAGACCTGCAGCTGAGGGGCCTGACTGTTAGAAGGAAAACTAACAAACAACAGAAAGGAATAACATCAACATCAACGAAAAGGGCATCCACACCAAAACCCCATCTGTAGGTCACCATCATCAAGACCAAAGGTAGATAAAACTACAAAGATGGGGAGAAACCAGAGCAGAAAAGCTGAAAATTCTAAAAACCAGAGCATCTCTTCTCCTTCAAAGGATCACAGCTCCTCGCCAGCAATGGAACAAAGCTGGACAGAGAATGACCTTGATGAGCTGACAGAAGGCGGCTTCAGAAGATTGGTAATAAAAAACTTCTCCGAGCTAAAGGAGGATGTTTGAGCCGATCACAAGGAAGCTAAAATCCTTGAAAAAAGACTAGATAAATGGCTAACTAGAATGAACAGTGTAGAGAAGACCTTAAAGGACCTGATGGAGCTGAAAACCATGGCACAAGAACTACATGACTCATACACAAGCTTCAGTAGCTGATTTGATCAAGTGGAAGAAAGGGTATCAGTGACTGAAGATCAAATTAATGAAATGAAGTCAGAAGAGAAGTTTAGAGAAAAAAGAGCAAAAAGAAACAAACAAAACCTCCAAGAAATATGGGACTATGTGAAAAGACCAAATCTACGTTTGGTTGGTGTACCTGAAAATGATGGGGAGAACAGAACCAAGTTGGAAAACACTCTTCAGGATATTATCCAGAACTTCCCCAACCTAGCAAGACATGCCAACTTTCAAATTCAGGAAACACAGAGAACGTCACAAAGATACTCCTCGAGAAGAGCAGCCCCAAGAAACATAATTATCAGATTCACCAAGGTTGAAATGAAGGAAAAACTGTTGAGGGCAGCCAGAGAGACGGGTCAGGTTACCCACAAAGGGAAGTCCATCAGACTAACAGTGGATGTCTCCGCAGAAACTCTATAAGCCAGAAGAGAGTGGGGGCCAATATTCACCATTCTTAGAGAAAAGAATTTTCAACCCAGAATTTCATATCTAGCCAAACTAAGCTTCATAAGTGAAGGAGAAATAAAATCCATTACAGACAAGCAAATGCTGAGAGATTTTGTTGCCACCAGGCCTGCCTTACAAGAGCTCCTGAAGGAAGCACTAAACCTGGAAATGAACAACCAGTGCCAGCCACTGCAAAAACATGCCAAATTGTAAAGACCATTGATGCTAGGAAGAAATTGCATCAACTAAAAAGCAAAATAACCAGCTAACATCATCATGACAAGATCAAATTCACACATAACAATATTAACTTTAAATGTAAATGGGCTAAATGCCCCAATTAAGAGACACAGACTGGCAAATTGGATGAAGAGTCAAGACTCATCACTGTGCTGTATTCAGGAGACCCATCTCACATGCAAAGACATACATAGGCTCAAATAAAGGGATGGAGGAAGATCTACCAAGCAAATGGGAAACAAAAAAAAGTAGGGGTTGCAATCCTAGTCTCTGATAAAACAGACTTCAAACCAACAAAGATCAAAAGAGACAAAGAAGGCCATTACATAATGGTAAAGGGATCAATTCAACAAGAAGAGCTAACTATCCTAAATACATACGCACCCAATACAGGAACACCCAGATTCATAAAGGAAGTCCTTAGAGACCTACAAAGAGACTTAGATACCCATCCTATAATAATGGGAGATTTTAACACCCCACTGTCAACATTAGACAGACCAATGAGACAGAAACTTAACAAGGATATCCAGGACTTGAACTCAGCTCTGCACTGAGAGGACCTAATAGACGTCTACAGAACACTCCACACCAAATCAACAGAATATACATTCTTCTCAGCACCACATCGCACTTATTCCAAAACTGACCACATAGTTGGAAGTAAAACACTCCTCAGCATTTGTAAAAGAACAGAAATCATAACAAACTGTCTCTCAGACCACAGTGCAATCAAATTAGAACTCAGGATTAAGAAACTCACTCAAAACCACACAATTACATGGAAACTGAACAACCCGCTCCTGAATAACTATTGGGTAAATAACAAAATGAAGGCAGAAATAAATATGTTCTTTGAAACAAATGAGAAAAAAGACACAACATACCAGAATCTCTGAGACATATTTACAGCAGTGTGTACAGGGAAATTTATAGCACTAAACGCCCACAAGGGAAAGTAAGAAAGATCTAAAATTGACACCCTAACATAACAATTAAAAGAACTAGAGAAGCAAGAGCAAACACATTCAAAAGCTAGCAGAAGGCAAGAAATGTCTAAGATCAGAGCAAAACTGAAGGAGATGGAGACACAAAAAACCCTTCAAAAAATCAATGAATCCAAGAGCTGGTTTTTTTGAAAAGATCAACAAAATAGATAGACTGCCAGCAAGACTAATAAAAAAGAAAAGAGAGAAGAATCATACAGACACAATAAAAATGATAAAGGGGATATCACCACCAATCCCACAGAAATACAAACTACCATCAGAGAATACTATAAACACCTCTACGCAAATAAACCTAGAAAATCTAGAAGAAATGGATAAATTCCTGGACACATACACCCTCCCAAGACTAAACCAGGAAGAAGTTGAATCCCTGAATAGACCAATAACAGGCTCTAAAACTGAGGCAGTAATTAATAGCCTACCAACCAAGGAAAGTCCAGGACCAGATAGATTCACAGCCAAATTCTACCAGAGGTACAAAAAGGAGATGGTACTATATCTTCTAAAACTATTCTAATCAATAGAAAAAGAGGGAATCTTCCCTAACTGATTTTATGAGGCCATCATCATCCTGATACCAAAGCCTGGCAGAGACACAACAAAAAAAAGGGAATTTTAGACCAATATCCCTGATGAAAATTGATGAAAAATCCTCCATAAAATACTGGCAAACCGAATCCAGCAGCACATCAAAAAGCTTATCCACCACGATCAGGTTCACTTCATCCCTGGGATGCAAGGCTGGTTCAACATACACAAATCAATAAATGTAATCCATCATATAAACAGAACCAAAGACAAAAACCACGTGATTATCTCAATAGATGCAGAAAAGGCATTTGACAACATTCAACAATGCTTCATGCTGAAAACTCTCAATAAACTAGGTGTTGACGGGACGTATCTCAAAATAGTAAGAGCTATTTATGACAAACCCATAGCCAATATCATACTGAATGGGCAAAAACTGGAAGCATTCCCTTTGAAAACTGTCACAAGACAGGGATGCCCTCTCTCACCATTCCTATTCAACACAGTGTTGGAAGTTCTGGCCAGGGCAATCAGGAACTCGGGTGAGTTGTGTGCAGGAAATAATTTTCTAGCAGCCCTCACTGAGATGCCCCTGAGGTCAGGAAACCTTGGCTATCCAAGAACAGACTTGGAGAACATGCCTAGGTGATTTTAGAAAGTTAAAGCCATTCTGGCAATCATTAAAAAGTCAGGAAACAACAGGTGCTGGAGAGGATGTGGAGAAATAGGAACGCTTTTACACTGTTGGTGGGACTGTAAACTAGTTCAACCATTGCAGAAGACAGTGTGGCGATTCCTCAAGGATCTAGAACTACAAATACCATTTGACCCAGCCATCCCATTACTGGGTATATATCCAAAGGATTATAAATCATGCTACTGTAAAGACATATGCACACATATGTTTATTGTGGCACTATTCTCAATAGCAAAGACTTGGAATCAACCCAAATGTCCATCAGTGATAGACTGGATTAAGAAAACATGGCACATATACACCATGGAACACCGTGCAGCCATGAAAAAGGATGAGTTTATGTCCTTTGTAGGGACATGGATGAAGCTGGAAACCATCATTCTCAGCAAACTATCTCAAGGACAGAAAATAAAACACTGCATGTTGTCACTCATAGGTGGGAATTGAACAATGAGAACACTTGGACACAGGGTGGGGAACATCACATACCAGGGCCTGTCAGATGGGGGTAGGGGGCAGGGACAGCATTAGGAGAAATACCTAATGTAAATGACAAGTTAATGAGTGCAGCACACCAACATGGCACATGTATACATATGCAACAAACCTGCACATTGTGCACATATACCCTAGAACTAAAGTATAATAAAAAACAAAATTTTTTTTAAAGAAAGTGGGCTTGATAAGATTTTAACTTGGTAGACTTTTAACTACTGGCTATACAATTCTTGACTTAGGAAATTAAAGCCTTAAGTCTTCTGAAAAGTCCTTTTATTCAGTAATTTTGGTAGTTTTGCACCATCATCTGCTGAGAAATCTATCCTAGATTGTAAAAACTTTGAAAGTGAGTACTGTCTTATACATCATTTTTTTTTTTACTTTAGCACATCTTGCACAACATATTCATTCATTCAAGAAATATTAATCAGCTCTATGCCTGGCCCTGGGAATACAATGGTAAATGAGACGGCTACAGCTTATGGCTTCATGAGTGATATATTTAGTAGACAAAAGGACAATATTAAATACAGAAAAAAAACTTAGGCTACAAGAATTCCAGAGAGATGTGAGGGCATCTACTTTAGTCGGGGAGTCAGAAGTACTCTCCTGTGGAGAGAAGTTTAGTGGAAATTTCAAGCCACTAACTAGTCTGGGGAAATGGTTGCAGAAGACTCACTTCAGGTAGAAAGAATGTGTATGTTTAGGAACACATGAACAAGAGCCTGGAGACTGGGAAAAACTGAAAATACCTCATAATGTACAATGTAGGAAAGAGAATGGCCAAAAATATTCTATAAGTTTCCTCTAAACTGACAAGTATTTTACCCTATCAGTCATGAAACACTTCTTGGATGCAGCTCATGGCATAAGCAGCCCTGTCTGTTTTTTCCAAGTCCAGGACAGCTTAGGACTAACCCAGATGTGCTGGCCACGTACCTCTTAGACCCCGTACTTCATGGAAGACAGATGTCACTGATCACCAGCCATAACTTCTAAGCCACCTACCGCATATTTGCCTGAGGCCATTCTTCCCAGTGGCTCTTAGCCAGTGACTGGGCACAGCAGACACTCAGACAGACTCATTTGGGGACATAAGAGCTCCTCTAATGGGCAGCTTTCACTGGAGGATCCCTCTTCAGCCTTGCAGAAGAGCACTGTAGTCTAGACTTTTCCTACACAGCCTTCCTTCCTTCCCTCTCTTCTCACAAGGTCAGACCTGTGTGCAGTTCCATGGTTCCTTCTGCGTCCTCCAGCTCCTCCCCATTTTTCTTCACAGGCATTTCCCCCAGTAAAATGCTTGCACATCTAATCCTGCCATAGTGTCTGCTTCTCAGAGGACCCAAACTAACAATTCCAGACAACCATGTATCTTACCCTGTATGGGGAGATGGCACAGTTACAAATAATTTTTTTCTGTTAGTTAGGCATAGACATGCAATCCCAAAGAGTATTTAATGAAGGTTTTCTTAAAGTAGAAGAAATAATCATGGGCTGAGTGGTAGAGGATTTGTGATCAAAGAAAGAGCAAGAGAGAAAGAGAGAGAAAGGAAGAAAAAAGGTGAAAGTGATGGGGCGAAATGAGAGGGAGGCTGGCGTTGGGGAGGCAAACTTAAAAGAATGTTCCTGGAAGAGGGGGAAGGAAAAATATAATGGCTTCACTAATTCTATTGGAATAACAATCTCTTATTCTTGGAAGATCCAGTGTTTTCTTTAAGAACCAGGTTCCATCACTGTAATGGAAGGGTACTTATATAATCACTTAAGTCTAAGACAGAGGGAGAAACTTTTAGCAAAATTACTTATAGAAGACAGGTTATATATCATACAGATTTGTAAATTCAAAGAATCTAACTTTGGGAGTTCAAAATATCTGATTTTTTTTTTCCACAGGTATTTCTTTGGAGGCCGGGTCACATGGGAACCTCTTTGTCCACCTTCCCTCTCAGGGCCCAAATATCCCTCTCCAAAGATTCAGAAACAAAATGGGAGGAAGTTGACAATGATGACAATCTATGCCTGACTTCATCTTCAAGGAAAGTTTGACCTAGAGAGGTGTGAAGAGGTCAAACCTGCACTGTCCAATATGGTAGCCAGTAGCATGTGTGGCTCTTTACATTGACATTTAAATGGACTACAATTAAATAAAATTTAAAAATCCATTTCACGGGCATACCAGCCACATTTCAAGTATGTCATAGCTGCTTGTAGCTAATAGCTACTATACTGGAAAGGACACACAGAAAATGTTTTCATCATCACATAAAATTCTGTCAAACGAATCTGTGTTGAACAACATGCTTAGGACTGTGTTCAATCCTAAGTTGAACACAATCCTTAGGATCTGTGTTGAATGGACAGAGCTGCAGTGGGAAAGGAGAAGAGTGAGGCTCTAGGAAAATCCTGCCCTCTAAAAAATGAAGGGCTCATTCTATGGTTGGCCTCCATGCCATGACCAAAGATCATGGACAGGTTAAACAGATTAGGAAAGCCCTTCTCACATATCTAACCTGCCCTGCCAGAGGTTCAAGTTATGTAGTACATTGGACAATGTAGCTTGAATCCTAAATTCAGATGTATTAAATATTCTTAGTATTCCATGTACATACTAACAAAGAAAAAAAAAATGTTAACTGACTATGCCATGCTGTCCTTCCAGAGCAGTGTTTCTTGACTTCAGCACTACTGACATTTTGGGCCAGATAAGCGTTTGCTGTGGGGGCCTGTCCCATGCACTGCAGGATGTTTAGCAGCACCCCTGGCCTCCACCCACTAGATGCTGGGAGCACTCCCCACCTCCACCCCCATTGTAACAACTAAAAATGTTGCCAGACATTACCCAGTGTATGCTTGAGGGAAAAATCACTCCAGGGTGAGGGCCACTGATCTAGAATATGATATATGGCATCTGTGATATGAGAATATGACCTTATGCCTGGTCATAAAAGAATGTGCCACCTCCTGACCTGAGACACAACCAAGCAGTGGCCTGTGACTGACTTGGCAAAACAACACTTTGTTCAGAGGAAGTTCATAAAACAGTTTTGGCCCAGAGGATGAGCTAACCTCATAATAGGTACTTGAGAGAAGCCACCCCACAAATGCATGATATGTACCATGACTAGGATTGACTTAACTAGGGTGAAGAAATCATATAATTTGCTGTGTCTACAGATAAGTAAGTAACCAAAATGTGTGTTTCTTTTTTGGATATCAAAGGGTAATTCTAGAATAAAATTCATAGTCACAGTCATTTTTAAAAACATCAACATTTTCAAAAGTCTAAATAACTACATTTTTCACTCTCCTCTAAAAATGAAAGGCACTAAATAATACAACACTGTGTTCTAACCTGAATATTTTCATACTCAGTTCTAACTAAAAACTGTATCTGCTGACATCATGCTTCATAAATAATTCCCATGTAATAATTATGTACCTTGAGCAGAATTACCAATGCATTTGTCTTGAATGCTTAATATATTTAATGGAAAATGTCTGGGGGATTTTCAGTTCTGTCACTGCCAAGAGGAGGAAGTATTAACCGTTCAGAATAAGATACTCACATGAGATTTTGTGCATGAAGAAAGCCACAAGTGAGGCTGTAAGACTTAAATAGATGTTGCTCCGGAGAAACGATAGTCACTACTACGCTCCCTTCCCTCCCTTAAAAGGCTGTCCATTCCTAAAGGGTAGGGACTATATGTTCTTCCAGTACTTCCATTAGTGTCCTATGAATATTAGGCACTTAATACATTTTTTGTGCATCAACAGATGGACTCAGAACTAACCCTCTGAGTATACTGCTACTGCTATCCAGCTTGGATGAGGATGTAAGTCTCTTAATCCCCAACTTATCTTGTTTCCTAACACAAGCAATATATGGGGAATTATGCTTAAGAGGTTGTGGCACTTTCTATTTAAAAACCCAGCTCTGTTTTTTAGACTCTTTGTTCTTCAAGTTGGTTATGTGCTAGGTGACCTTGCTAGTTCCCTAATTTTTCCAAGTTTCCCTTTTCTCACCAATAAATTGAGACTAATTAATAATGACACATTAGTTTGAAGTCTAAATGAGAAAATCTACACGAGGCTTTTAGCACACTCCCTGACACATAGAAAGTGTTTTCTAAATGCTACTTATTATTTTTATGGCAGAATTCTCTCATAGATCCAAAAAGACGTTTTTATTTTTAAAAAATTATAGTCGCATTTTTTAAACTATTACTTTTCTTCTCTTTGAAGTCAATCTTCTCAACACAGCTAGAGAATTACAATGAATTTGGGGATCTGAGAAACAATCGTTTCTAAATATTTGTATGTTATTTGGAAACAATTACAATAGCAGCAAGAGAACAAGAGGCTACTTTTTAGTATCAATCTATCTGTACCCTTTTTTTAAAAAAAAAAAAAAAGAGCATCCCATGCTGATTTTTAAGAAGAGGTGAGGTAAAAGTGGTACAGCCTTATTAAGTACAGGAACTTAACAATCCCTTTTATTAAACAGATCTTGAATTTGTATTACATTGAATTTATAGATCAATTTGAGGAGGATTGATACGGGTATGATATTGAGTCTTGTTATTTCATAATGTGATTTCTCACTTAGGATTGTCTTATATCTTTCAATACTTTTAGAATTCTTTTTTAAAAGATTGTTCATATCTTTTCTTGGGTTTGCTTCAAAGGACTGTATAGATTTTTTAATGGGATATTACTAAGTGTTCTAATTGGTTAAAGCAAGAACACTATTGTTTTTGTATATTGATCCTCTATCCAAAAAATTTACTGAACTCTCTAACTACTGCTAGTTTGCAGATTCTCCTGGATTTGCAAAGTTAAAAATCATATGAGAATAAATATCTTTGTATCTTCCATTTTACTTTTGATATATTTTATTTTTCTTGTCTTATTCAGTTGACTAGAATGTCCAGTTAATATTAAATGCGGATAATATCCAAGGGCAATATTTGTTTATATTTTCCTTAAAAGGAATGCTTCTAATGTTTAACCATTAACTATAATGTTAGCGATACATTTTTTATTGATTAAGAAAGTTTATTTTTTCTAGTGCAAGTTCCATCACATCATTCAGTTCCTTTATTAAAAATTTAAAAAATATTAATAAAGTACAGACATCTGAGGACTTGTACACAAACTTTTAAATGACAGTTACAGTTTAATAGCAGAAAAAAATGATAAAATGATAGAAGAGAAAGTAGAAGAGATAGAGATGACTACCTTAATTGAAAAAAGAATATTTTGTTTATGTTGCTTTTTTAAAGGTTAGCTTGGACCTATGCTCCTCACTAAGTCATTCCAGGGTGATGAGTAGAAGTTCTCCAGGAATTGGGAGCTGGGCCTGTGGTACCGTTTTGCTATTTTCAGTGCTGTGAGACTGTAGTGGTCCTAACATGTGGCAGTATACAATGGATTTCCGGCTTGGGTTGACTGTTTTCTTGGCTTTGTTTCCACTTGCCGCATGGCATTATCCACTAGACATTGGTAAATAAGTCTGCTTATCAAAAGATACAAAAAATATATTTAATAAGTGATCTCCCATGATTCTTTCCTTCCCATTTGGCCCTAACTGCCATGTATTTTTCTTAAGTGTGGGCCGTGCTCACACCTGCTTTCACCAGTCCTGTCTACCAAGCCCCAGAGTGCTGCAGACTGACTTATATGTTGCAACTTTAGTTCCCTTCTCACATTCAGCCTCAAATGGATCCATAGGGCTTCCTGGAATTTCCTTTATTTATCACTTTATCATTTCCTAGCATACTTTCATCGTTGCCATTCCAGGCATTCTTTTCTTCTGAAGCCCCCAGCACCCCGTACCCTCCAGCCTCAGAGGACTTAGTGCATGATGTCATGAAGATGGTGGCAACCAGCCTTGTCCACAGGTCAACACTTGTAGGAGTGGTCCTTCTTGGTACTAGCCTTAGGGGTAAAATCAACCTCCACACGGACCCATAGGAAGAATGAATTCCTCCAATATCCTTCAAATAGAGAATTATTTCAAGAAAGGCTAGACCTTCTGGGATCACTTAACATAACAGGAAATCCTCCCATTATCATTTGCGAAGAGACTGGCTTCTAGAATTGAGGGGCAAAGTGAGATTTCAATGAGCAGTTCCACGTGCCATTGAGTTCCCTCACTCTCGCTTCAGAGCATATCAGGTAGTGACCTAGGAGTCGCTCTTCTTTGAAAAAGAAATTTCTGATGCAATATTTGTTTATGATAAAAATTTTAACATAGAAAAGTATAAAGAAGATGTAATCAATAACAGGTCATATTAATAGGTTTATTGAATGCTCACTATATGCCAGGTTCTGTGCTAAGCACTTCATAAGCATTATCCTATTTTTTTTCTTTCTTTTTTTTTTTTTGAAGGGGAGTCTCACTCTGTCACCCATGCTGGAGTGCAGTGGTGGGATCTCAGCTCACTGCAACCTCCGCCTCCCAGGTTCAAGCAATTCTCCTGCCTCAGCCTCCCGAGTTGCTGGGATTATAGGTGCCTGCCACCATGCCCGGCTAATTTTTGTATTTTGAGTAGAGATGGGGGTTTCACCATGTTGGCCAGGCTGGTCTCGATCTCATGACCTCAGGTGATGCACCCATCTCAACCTCCCAAAGTGCTGAGATTACAGGCATGAGCGACTGTGCACGGCCCTATAAGCATTATCTTATCTTCATAACAAGCCAGAAAAAAACAGCCACTAATATTGATATAATTCCCTTCAGTCTTTTTTTAAAATAGATTTTGTTAGGACATTTCAAATTTACCAAAAAAAAAAAAAATTGAAAAGCTTGTACAGAGAGTTCTCTCATACCCTACAGCCAAAGTCCCCTATTATTACCATGTTACACTAGCATGAAATATTTGTTACCATTAGTGAATCAGTGCTGATACATTGTGATTAACTATGATCCACAGTTCACTTAGACTTCCTTAGTTTTTGCCAAAGTCCTTTTTCTGTTCCAGGATCCTCTTCAGGATCCCACATTAGATTTCTCATCATGTCTCCTTAGGCTCTTCTCAGCCATGGGTTTTTCAGACTTTCCTTGTTATTCATAACCTTTACAGTTTAGAGGAGTGCTGGTGAGGTTTAGTGAAGGATGCCCCTAGATTAGAATTTGCAAGGCTTTTCTCATAAGATGCGGGTAAGAATTTTTTAAAATTCTGATTAACTAAAGCTGAATTATAATAATTTTTTTTCTGCTAGTGAGACAAACACCCAGTCTTTCTCTTTGTTTTTGCTGTTGAAGTCTATAACCAGATTTCAAATGTTACATTGTCTAGAGTCCTGAAAAAAAACCAACTTCATCACAATGTATTTGTTAAACCAGCCCATAACTATCCTTTCTTCTGTTATCCTTGCCCAGTTTTGTTATTATCTTCAGTCATGTTTCCCAGGAAGCAGACCCTGGGGCAGACATGTAAGTTCAGGAAGTTTATTCGGGAAGTTAAGCTAGTATCAATCCCTATCAGGGCAAGGGCAGTGGGTAGAGTTATAAACTGTGATGTAGGTGCAGCGGAAGCTTCAGTGATAGAACCAGGATGGTCTTTCAAAGTTATCTTAAATTGATTCCAGGTGGCCAGGCCCTTATGCCATTGCATCTACCAATAATTGGAAGTTGGTTCTCCCCGGGGAAAGAATATAATTTTGGACAAGGCAGGTCCTTCCAGCAAAAGGTAGTTCCTGGAAAGAGACTCAGCCATGCATGGCCAGCAGCCACCATTCCCAGCAGCTGGGGGAATGTATGCCCTGTTTGTAAAGGGTAGATCTAGGCAATTTGCCACCGCATCAACTATAGTAACCAAGAATATTGTTTTCTCAAAACCAGAATTGGGGAGGTTTTTCTTTTGTAGAGTCAAACAATCTGTAGAAGCTAGATGTTACCTATTCTTTTGATTGTGTGATAAAACTCAACTTAAAAATGGTCTGGGCCATGAGTTGCAGGGGTCTGGGTGTAGTTAGAAGTGAGGCTGGATAGATGTTTGACTCCTAAATCAAGTTATTTGACAGCTTCATAAATCCTTTTTCTTCACTCATGTCATATTGGTAACCTAATTTTTTTTCTAGAAAAAGAGTCAACTTTACATAAGTTTTCAGATTTGTTAGCATCAAATTATAATCACCCTTCCAATATTTTAAGTCACTATTTTATATTTAATTATGCCCCCTGTTTTTTCTGTGCCTTCTGTCTTTGTTTCTAAGTCTTGCCAGATGTTTGTTCTCCTTCTCCACTTCATTCTTTTCACCTTTTCAAAGAAGTGGACTTTGTTTTTGTTTACCATATTTATTGTTTGTTTTCTGTTAAATGTTTGCTCTTTAGTAGTTTCTTCTTTCAACTTTCTTAGGGAATAAACTTCTTTTTCTAAATTGAGTTGAGTTCTGGGCTTACTACTTTTCTGTTTTCTTTTTCAATAGATATATTTATGGCTACAAAGTTCAACCTGGAGTATTGATCTAGCTGCATTGCATATGTTTTGATTAAATATAATAGAGATTATAAATTGTCCTCCAATTTCCATCCTGATCTTTTTTTCTATTAAAAAAAAAAAACCCACCCAAAATGTTAGATGAACATATGCTTTCCAACTAAGGATAATATTTCTCAGCCTCTCTTGCAGCTAGGGTGGCCATACGTTGAGCGTACATAGAGGCCAGGGCCACACAGGTGTTTGTTCCAGAAATTTCTGAGAATGAGATCTAATTTGCAATCAGTAATGTGTTACAGAAACTCCAAGGTGGTCAGCCACACAGTCTGCCTAGTCAGCTTTGAAACCTACTTGTCAGGCCAGAAAAAGGTACTGGCTAGATTCTACTACTGCAGCAAGGAAGACTGGAGAATGGAGACTGTCACCTGGAAGCCATTTATCTGTCTAGCTAAAATTTGGAGAATCCATTATTGAAAAGGTAAAGGAAGAATGGATACTGGGAAACTATTAGCACTATCCATCATAACTCTACACTAACACACAAGGGATACAATCAAGTAATTTTGATTTGGGTAGTAGAGATGTGACCAGAAGTCATACATGTATCCTTTAGTTTGCATCTTCAAAGAAAATGAACGCACCCTCTTCTTCCCTTGTTCTCATTCTCTACTGGCTGGAAGTCAGCATGATGGCAGGAGCTGGAAATTGTCAGATCATGACATGAAAGCAGCATAGTGAAGATTGTAGAACACACAGCTAAGGGGCTCTGAGAAAGACAGGATCTAGTTAGAGTCCTCCTGGAGAACTTCTCTAGACTTTCCCAGCCTGAGAAATAGGTGTCAAGCATGACCAAGATGAATCTTGGGGGCTGGTGAGGATAGAGCTCCAGCAAAAAGGAAGTGAGGGAACAAGGTAGAGATGGTAGACAAAGCAAACTCAAGACATACTTGCAGTGTTCTATTTTATTTTCATAAAATAATGTATTTAATTGTTTACAAAATAAACATTGATTTTCAATACCTAAAAGAAATCAAAACAGAAAGCCTTGAAAACAGGAAGGTACTCCAAAGTCCACCTGACAAACTTGAGTTACACAAGAGGAACACTAAATATCCTGCTTCTGGCATAATGAGTGTTACACGATGACATCTGAGGGTACCAACACTGTATCAGAACATTTAAGAGCTATGATATTAACCTGAACAGATCTTGTCCCATCTCTTTCCAGCCTTGAAACCTTAGGGAGGCCTCCATTTTTCTCCAATCCATAAGGCTATTCTGAGGTCTTAATGATATTATAACTATAAAGAACTTTACTGTGCCTGGCACACAGTGCATACTCAATTAGTGACAGCAATTATTATTTCCAGTATGTTTTAGCACTTTCCCAACTCTAGAACCTTCTCTTTGCCATTTTCTTGAACTCCTTAGCTTTTCCTTTTTCCCCTCTCAACATAGAAAGGATTGACCTATAAGTGCCACTGAATGCTAACACTGTCAGAAGGCTTATTAAGTTTAAGGATTCAGCATCTATAAAAATAAATCAGTACCCTGTTTTATGAGAGCTCAGTGCTCAAAATTCTATAACACAGGTTTACATTTAATGACAAGGACCTATGCCATGAACATGTCATTGTGAATATTTCTGTGGCAAATTGCACTGAACAATAAGGTATTTCAGACAAATAACCTGATGTCATGCAGGAGGGAAAAGCCTTCTTTACTTACTAATTCTTAGCTCCGAATGCCCTTTGTGCCTCTTGGCTCACTATTAGATCAGAGTAGTTATTATTACTGAAACATAAGGTTAACATTTCCATCATCACTGGGGTTACAATTTGCATACTTCTGCATAATTCTTGTGCGCAGCTGCTGCTATACTTCATCTTTCATCTTGGTTTGTACAATTCATCTGGAATTTCTTAAAACTGAACATTCATAATAACAGTCTTGAAAGAACTTCAGGGGGAATGTTGAGTTCAACATTTTAGCAGCATCCTTAACTTAAATAAAAAAGTTTCAGAGCCTCTTGAAGACATGAACGGTTTTGACTAAAAAGTTTAATGTCGACCACATGGGCTAAATGATTGCAGAACAAATTTTTTATTGCATTATAAATCTGCTGGAAACAACAACAAAAGAAGGTCATCGATCTCTTCCTCACTTCTTGTTGGTTTTCAAAAATTACTCTCTTTGCCTTTCTTGTTTCCCAAACTAAACTAGGGTATTCCATGTTGTCACAACTTCTATTTGTCAACAATTTTTTTTTTCCGTAAACTATTGAAACTTGGAGGCTAGATGAGAGGAAACCACATAAAAACTCAAGCCATCTTTAAAAATCAAAAGTGCAATAAAAAGAAACTGGTCAACAGCCATTATGTGAAATGAAGGAAAGGCAAAAGAGAGTAGTTTAAAAGAAGACATGAATTCTAGCCTTGACTTTGCTTAAAACTTGACATATTTCCATTAGCACATCATTTCACTTTTCAGTAGATGGGCCACTTGGTTACAAGTTTCAGAATCCAATCCAATTGCCAAAAGAACAAGTGAAAGCAATGGTAGGGCAGAGCCATTTACTGGCTCACATACAAACATGGGGGTATATTTGGTTCAGGTGTGGCTAGATCTAGGCCTAAATGAAGAACGTGTTCCCCTTTACCCCTATTCCTCAGCTCCTCTTTTTCTGTAGATTGGCTTCACTTTCAGGCAGCCTTTTCAGATCCCATGGGAAGACAGTTACTAGCACTTCCAGTTTATGTCTATCAGTTTAGCTATCCCAGTGGAAAGAGAGCACCCCATTCCCAATAGTTCCCATAAAAGATCCATAGTCTTTGGAAAACCCCTTTAGATCTCAGACTCAAATTTGAACCAATGCAAAATGCAAATTGGCCAGGTTTCAGGTACATGCACCACATATTATATGAACTACAATTTGGGAGGGGGTGTTTGCCTGAAGGAAAATCAGAGTAATGTTACAAGAAAAAGTGGGGAATTAATAATAAATGATGGGCAGGCAAAAGCAATTTACTTTCACTCCAACATCTCTTGGATCTCAAAGTACTCAATGAAATGCAGAACTTGGAGTTGATGATGTGAAGCTTTTTACTCTAAGATTCAAACGACAATACCTTTAAGAAACTTCTGAGAAAGAAAATTGAAACCCAATATTTATTCTCCTCCTCTATCTTTAGTGAAATAATCCCCTAACGTGTGATAGATGCATAGCTGCCCAGCAAAAGACTATTATTCCCAAGCTCCCATGTAGCTAAGTGTGGCCAAATGACTGATGTGGTAGGCGGAATTATGACCTCTGTATTAGTCTGCTCTCATGCTGCTAATAAAGACGTACCCGAGCCTGGGTAATTGATAAAGGAAAAAGGTTTAACTGACTCACAGTTCTGCATGCCTGTGGAGGCCTCAGGAAACTTGCGATCATGGCAGAAGGGGAGGCAAACATGTCCTTCTTCATATGGTGGCAGGAAGGAGAAGTGCTGAGCAAAAGGAGGAAAAGTCCCTTATAAAACTAAACTGTCAAATCTCATGAGAACTCACTCATTATCATGAGAACAGCATAAGAGTAACTACCCCCATGATTAAATTACCTCCCACTGTGTCCCTCCCATGATACGTGGGGATTATGGGAACTATAATTCAAGATGAAATACAGCCAAGATGTATCAGCCTCCAAAGATAGCCAGGTCTTAATCCTTAGAAACTGAGATTGTCACCTTATAAGGTAACAGGGGCTTTGCAGGTGTGATTGAGTTAAGGATCTTGAGATGGGAAAATTATTCTGGATTATCCAGGGAGGCATTAACTGCAACCGCAAATGCCCTTATAAGAAGGAAGCAGAGGAAAATTACATACAGCAGAGGAGAAGGCAATGTGACCACCAGTGTAGAGACTGGAGTGATGCAGAATGCAATAGATACCAGAAGCTGGAAGAGGCAAAGAGGGGGTTCCCTTCCATAGTCACCAGAGGGAGCACAGCCTTGCTGACACCTTGAGTTCAGTCACTAAAAAAGAGAACTGTGAACAAATAAACTTCTGTTGCTTTAAGCCACTGAATTTATGGTAGTTTGTTACAGCAGCCATAGGAAACTAAGACAAATTAGTATGAGTTTTAGCAAATAAAATATGAGGAGAAAGGAGGTGCCCAACTACCAGCTCATGCCCTTCAAGGGAAAGGCAATAGCCTTCCTTCCTCTTTCTCTCTCTTTTATTCAGTGGGCTAGAAGGCAGACATGGTGGTGAGCTATCTTGGACCACCATCCATTATGTGAATAAAGGTAACAACCCTACAATGGCAGAGCAGGAAGATAGAAGGAACCCAGATCCCTAATATTCAGCCTGAGTTTCCAGTTTGAGAAATAAATAAAATTCTCTCTTGCTTAAGCCACAGTATTTTGGGGTCTCTTATGACAGCTAATCTGTATCCTAATGAAATCACCATTTTTGACTGCCATGAGATGCTCCTTGCAGACTTCAACTACAAGGAGTACAATTCACCAATAGTCAGTGGCCACAATCTGAAATCCCCCACCACGTTTGTACCCAGCCCATGCTTTCACAAGCTGCTCCTGCATAGTGACTGGGCATGGTAGAGATACTAAAGCAGTCCTATTCCTGGGAGACATGGTACTCCTATAACAGGCATCTTTGGCTCAAAGATTTCCCCAATGTCCTTGCCAAAACTTCCTTAGACAGCATGGCAGTCTAAGAAACTTAGACCCAACCTTCCTTCCCTCTGTGGTCACTCAGGGCAGACTTGTTTTACCCTCTGATGGTTCTCCCAACCTTACCAGCTCCTGCCCCATTTTCCCTCACAGATGAATCTGCTAATTAAATCCTTGCTCATTTAATTTCATCTTGGCATCTCTTCTCAGATTAGCATACCACCCTTTCTAAGAAATTCAAGAAAAATAGGTCATCTGCAAAAGTAAGAAAATACAAAAATTTTATCATGCAGTAAAAATAACCTGCTATAAACATATTTTGTAAATACCCAAGGTACCTCTCTGTGAAACCAAGAAAGAAGTTTTGACCACCTCATACAACTTCACTTTCCCCAAACAACCTCTTGGTTATTTCCAAATTCCCCTCTGCCACTTAGAAATAAATTACGAGGGCAATAAAGTTTTCTTTCAACATTTAACAAATTGTATGTTATTGGTTATTCTGAACAACTGAATGAAAAGTACAATCCCATGAATTACCCAGTTGCTTATTTAAACATCAAACATGTAGTTGGTTGATGATAAACAGGTAAACACTCAGAATAATCTAGTTTTTTCATTAATCTTTGACCTGATTTAACATAGTGTAGATGGAGTCCATTAGCTCTGCGTCCCCACGTGTTTGCATGTTTTCATCTTGGTGGGTGCTAATCTGTCATCCTGGATGTGCAGATGTCCACACAATGTGAAGACTTGCTTAACTCTCCTCATTAGAAGTTACTGCTCTATTCCACTATAGTCTACTATTTACACCATTAATCATAACTTATTTCATACACACACACACACACACACACACACTAAGGCCAGGCATGGTGGCTCATGCCTGTAATCCCAGCACTTTGGGAGGCTGAGGCAGGCGGACCATGAGGTCAGGAGATCGAGACCATCCTGGCTAACATGGTGAAACCCGGTCTTCACTAAAAACACAAAAAATTAGCTGGACGTGGTGGTGGACACCTGTAGTCCCAGCTACTCGGGAGGCTAAGGCAGGAGAACGGCATGAACCTGGGAGGAGGAGTTTGCAGTAAGCCGAGATCGTGCCACTATACTCCAGCCTGGGTAAAAAAGCAAGACTCCATCTAATATATATATATTCTTTAAGTTCTGGGATACATGTGCAGAACGTGCAGGTTTATTACATAGGTATACATGTGCCATGGTGGTTTGCTGCACCCATCAACCGTCATCTACATTAGGTATACATTAGGTATACATTCTCCTAATGCTATGCCTCCCCTAGCCCCCCACCTCCTGACAGGCCCCGGTGTGTGATGTTTCCCTCCCTGTGGCCACATGTTCTCATTGTTCAACTCCCACTTATAAGTGAGAACATGCAGTGTTTGGTTTTTTGTTCTTGTGTTAGTTTGCTGAGAATGATGGTTTCCAGCTTCATCCATGTCCTTGCAAAGGACATGAACTCATCCTTAAAGGCTGCATAGTATTCCATGGTGTATATGTGCCACATTTTCTTTATCCAGTCTAACATTGATGGGTGTTTAGGTTGGTTCCAAGTCTTTGTTATTGTGAACAGTGCTGCAATAAACATACGTGTGCATGTGTCTTTATGGCAGAATGATTTATAGTCCTTTGGGTATATACCCAGTAATGGGATTGTTGGGTCAAATGTTATTTCTGGTGCTAGATCCTTGAGGAATTGTCACACTGTCTTCCACAATGGTTGAGCTAATTTACACTCCCACCAAGAGTGTAAAAGCATTCCTATTTCTCCACATCCTCTCCAGCATCTGTAGTTTCCTGATTTCTTAGTGATTGCCATTCTAACTGGTGTGAGATGGTATCTCATTGTGGTTTTGATTTGCATTTCTCTAATGACCAGTGATGATGAGCTTCTTTTCATGTTTGTTGGCCGCATAAATGTCTTCTTTTGAGAAGTGTCTGTTCATATCCTTTGCCCACTTTTTGATGTTTTTTTTTCTTGTGAATTTGTTTGAGCTCTTTGTAGATTCTGGATATTAGCTTTTTGTCAGATCGATAGATTGCAAAAATTTTCTCATTCTGTAGGTTGCCTGTTCACTCTGATGATAGTTTCTTTGGCTGTGCAGAAGTTCTTTAGTTTAATTAGATCCCATTTGTCTATTTTGGTTTTTGTTGTCATTGCTTTTGGTGTTTTAGTCATGAAGTCTTTGCCCAGGCCTATGTCCTGAATGGTATTGCCTAGGTTTTCTTCTAGGGCTTTTATGGTTTTAAGTCTTACATTTAAGTCATTTATGTCATCTGCCTCAATGCCCTTGACAATCATTTCAGTGTGTGATTCCTACACTCCATGACCTGACATACAATTGAGAGTCTAGAAACTTATATGTATAATCAATTGATTTTCAACAAGAGGGCCCAAAAACTCAATGGAGAAAAAAAAACAGTATTTTCAATAAATAGTACTTTAAATGGACAACTTGGATATCAAATGGACAACCTGATATCCACATGCGATAGGATAAAGTTGGATATTTTTCTCACACTATACACATAAATTAAAATTGATCACAGACTTAAATATAAGAGATGACACTGTAAAACTATTAGGAGAACCTTCAAGATCTTAGGTTAGGCAGTATTGTCTTATATATAACATGAAAATACAAGTGACAAAAGAAAATAGATAAGTGGGACTTCAAAATTAAAAACTTTTGTGCTTCAAAGAGCACCACTGAAGAAGTAAAAAGACAACCCACAAAATGATAGCAAATATTTTCAAATCATATAGCTGATAAAGAACTTGTATCTGTATTACATTAAAAACTATTATAATACAACAATAAAATGACAACCCAAATTTTAAAATATGTAAAGGATCTGAACAGACATTCTCCAAAGAGAAATACACAAATGAGGATATACAATTGGCCAAAAAGCACTTGAAACGATTCTGAACGTTATTAGCCATTATGGAAATGCAAATAAAAACCACAGTGAAATATGACTTCAAACTCACTAGAATGGTTATAATCAAAAAGAGACACTGACAAATATTGGCAATGATATGTGAAACTGGAATCCTCATACACTATTGGGAACATAAGATTTTGCATCCACTTTGGAAAATAGGCTGGTAGTTCATCAAAAGGGTAAACATAAAATTATCATATGGGCCCCAAATTCCACTACTAGATATATTCATCCAGGAGAAATAAAAATGTATGTCTGCACAAAAACTTGTACATAAATGTTCAAGTTCAAGTACATAAATGTTCAAGTACATAATGTTCAGCATTATTCGTAATAGCTTATAACTAGAACCAAGTTTTCATCAATTGAATAATAGATACACAAAATGTGGTGTATCTATCCAATGGAATATTATTTGGCAATTAAAACAGAATGAAATACTGAAACATAACACAAAATGGATGAACTCTTAGAATAGCATGCTACATGAAAGAAGTCAGACATAAAAGGCCATATACGGCAAGATTCAATTTATATGAAATGTCCAGAACAGGCAAATTCACAGAGACAGAAAGTAGATTGATGGTTGCCGGGGGATGGGGGTAGGGAGAATGAAGAGTGACTGCTTAAAGGTATTGGGTTTCTTTTGGGGGTGAAGACTATGTTGTGAAATTAGATAGTGGTGATGGTTGTACAACTTTGTGAAAATGCTAAAAAACATTGAACTGTACACTAAAAAGGTGGATTTTATGATATATGAGCTATATCTCAACTTGTAAAAGTCTATGAGCCTCCAATAGCTTGTAAACCTTCATCTCCATTATCCCTATTAACATTGCCCATATCCTTAAATCATTTTCCCCAGTCAACAGTTAACCAATATGAGCTTCCCGCTTCACCTTAGCATATAACATAGTGAATTAAGGCTAATGTTGAAATCAATTTTACTTGTGAAAAAATAAGACATGAGCCTCTTGTTTAAAAAAAAAAAAGGAAACTGGGGGAAATTTTTTAAATATATATTTTACTTATCTTTTGAAGATTGAAGTTTTTGTATTTTTTTTTCCCCATAAACATCTCAGCTCTATGTGACCATACAAAATCTCTCTCCTTTTGTTGACAGGCTTGTTGCAGGACAGGGAAGACAAATCCTAATCAATGACAAATTGGTTTCTTTAAGTTTTCACATCCTTTGGTATAATTGCCTTTGAGATTGAGCTCATGGTCTCTTCTGAATTTCAGATCAAGCTGGGGCAACTGATAAATTGGCAGCCCCTACAGGGGCTCATTTTAAGCCACTTTCCTCCCTCCCCAGTACTTGAAGATTAGATGAAAGTGACAGTTGTCTTGTAATATGACTATTAAAAAATTAATCTCCTTATTCAAGGGGAGGTATGCAGGCAAGTGAATTATCCCAATTCTTCAGTATTTTTATCTTACACCTCAGCATGACTGAAGAAGAGACATACATTACCACAACAACAAGATACCAAAAACGCTCCCCCTGAAACATTATTTTCATGGCTGTAAACACAGTTGAGGTTTCAGAAATATCTTCTCACTATATTAACCAAGCACAAAAGGTAACAAATTATTTAACATTAACCAATCAATCTGGGCAAAATTCTGCTGTTTCATCACTATTCCAGCATTAAAGATGAAAACATATTTGCCTTTAGAAAGCGGTTCCTATGGAAATGACCATAAATAAAGATAAGTGTGAATATATAACAAGAAATGGGGAAAATGTATTCTTTTTTAAGTTGGCTACTTTGAGCTGGTTGACTTGAGAAGAGTGCAGTTTCTCTTCTTTGGCAGAAAATTCTCCTTTGTTTAGAAAAACACATCAATGAGTTTCCCTGTATTGTATATGTTTTTTATTTTCTATATATTCTGATGTTTTGACATCTCAAAAAAACCGTTCTAGCTGGGGAGGGACTGCCCCTCCCAGGAACAGCCAGCTCTTAGAGATAGGGAGAGCTCAGCCAGGCATGCCTTTGATATGCAAATTAACCAATCTGCAGCCCAGAGCCCGGGCTTCTCTATTTGGTCCAGACACCCCAGGAGACTATATTCCTCTTCCCTAAACATCCCAAAGCCAGATTCCAGGCAAAAAGGGACCACCTCCATAATTTAGAACGCACCACATATCACTCAAACCAGCTAGTCCTAAATTGTTCACTTTGCCCTGCCTTGCCTTTCCCATAGAAATCCCCATGGACCATGGCCCCAATCCACCCCCTGTTTGTGTTTCTGTTTCCTGCCTCCTGACCACCATGCTATCTTGCCCCTGTGTCCCTGAGTGGTATGCCCCACCTTTAGGACCTGTGAATATAACACACTTTGCTTTCCCGGGCCGCTCCTGAGTCTCCTCTTGTGGTTGCATCTTACTGAACATCACATAAAAGAATTGAAAATACCCCTCAACTCTCCAGACCACATAAGAGAGATCTAGAAAAAGAAAAATAAAGCTCATCTACGTAATAAATAATTAAAATTTCCCCAGTGGCGTTGGGCAAGGGAATCTTCCATATCCATTTCCCCACCCTGCTCTGCCCTGAGTATCATCTGACCGTAGGGGACTGCATTCAGCAGACTCCCAAGCCCACCAGCTTCCAGCGGGGTTCTGCCAACATGTGATAACTGCCAATGACTGGAAAGTGAGGTCGGGGTGTTTATTCCCCAGGCTCTCCATCTGCTGCTTCATGGGCTAGCAGCACTTGGCATTTGTGGAAGCAAGGCATCCTTCTCCTGCAGGGTCTGTCTCCCCCTCAGGATTACCATGACATCTTCTCTGCTCTCCTCCTTCAGACGTAAGAGTGGTAACAGCTCCCTGCTGTTGCCAGCCACAGGGTGCTTCAACATAAAGTCAGCCCTGCTATAATGTGATACAGGCATTCTTGAAAATCATCATACTATGTAAAACTGTGCAATAAAAACCACAGGGCTTAGGGCAAAATGGGGCTAGAGGCAAATACACAAAAATAACACCTGTGACATGTTTTAAGAAGATTGGAACCTAATAAAAATGGTACAGTGTTACACTGGTTGAATAAGAAAGACATAAATACTAGAAGAAATATGGCACTCAGCCTTGCATTTGCTTATGTCATGGGTGTGGGGAGAGGTGCACCTTGTGAGCCATTGTGAAGTGGTGGGAATGGGTTATCTGGAATCCCAGGGAAAGTTGTCACGTAGGATGTAGGTGGGTGTGGCTCGCAAGAATGCGATGAACTGAGGGCAGATGGTGGTGGATGCTCAAAGCCCTTGCATTTTGTGTATCCCTACACTGCTTGGCTCACCTGGTTGTAGTTTTCTATGTTCACTTAATGTTTCTCATAGATGAAATCACACATAAGCAAATACAAAATTATGCTCAAATTTTCCCTGAATTTTAGAGTTGATGCTGGAATGAATTACAACTTTTGGGGCTGTTGGGATGGAATGAATGTATTTTGCATGTAGAAGAGCATGAATTTGGGGTGGGGGGTTAAGGATGGAATGCAATGGAATGAATGAATGTGTCCCACACAAAAAACATATGTTGAAATCCTAACCCACAAAATGATGGCATTTGGAGGTAAGGTTTTGGAAATTGATTAGGTCATGAGGGTGGAGTCTCCATGAATGGGATTAGTGCCCTTATCAGAGAGACTCCTTAGAACTCCCTTGCACCTTCCCCCAGTGAGGATACAACCAGAAATCGTCAGTCTGCAACCTGAAACAGGAACCTCATCAGAATTCAACCATGCTGGCAACCTACTCTAGGATTTCCAGCCTCTAAAACAGTAAGAAATAAATTTTTGTTTTTTATAAGCCACCATAAGTCAATAGTCTCTGTTATAGCAGCCCAAATTAAGACAAAGCAATTGCCAAGGAACTTTGAAAAATGGTGATGTCTCTTTATAAAATTCTAGTTGCTTCATGTTCTACATGATCTTGCAATCTCCACCACAGCCTGCCCCACCTCCCAGCCTGGGTACCTGCAACAACTGTGCCTTTGTGAAGATTTGGGAAAGGAAAGGAGAGGAGAATGGCATATGAGAGACAAAGAGGCAGAAAAGACAGGGACCACAGTTGCCAACAAAAAATAATTGAGACACAAACCTCCTTCCCCGGAATCAATCAAGGAGAGGGACCTTGGAAGGAAACCAGGCAGTTCACACTGTGTTAGTATGTGACTAGAGGCCATATTCCCACTGCTAGAGAATTGCACTCTACATGCAGAAAAAGCGAATATGATTTTACTTCCACATTTTTCACCAAAAAAGCTTCCCAACTATGCTTTTCATTCCAAAAGCACTTGTTCTGCAAGTAACAAAATTTTAGGAGTGAAAATATTCTATTATTTTTTCTTCAACAAGTCATTTTCTTTTTTACCTAAGCCAGAATGTAAATATAACTGAGTCTTTGCTCAAAAATATTACATTAGCCATAGAAACACACTCATATGAAGGAATTATTAATCCTCAAAAAAAACTGTAGCAGAAGTTGATGAAAGCTGAAAGGTATTTTTACAGATGGTTGTGCTATGATGTATTTGATTTGAGAAATATTAAACAAAGCAATACTCCATTTCTGTTTTATTCCCTGAAAGCAATTACTACATGAAAAGGTAGACAGGCAGGACACAGTTAACAAACAAAGCCTAAAGAGTTGTCATCGGGTTCAAAATGGTCTGGAAAATAAATGAGGGCCACTCGCCAATAATATGACTATAAAATATAGCAACGAAAAATCTATATTGCGAACATACACATACTTACATCCCACATCACAGCTTGATGGAGCAGGAGATAAATGATCTAACATTGATTGTTTTTACAGGAATATGACAACCCCCCCAAAGAAGAGAAACAGAACGTCTCTCCCTTCACATAAAAAGCAAATTACAGATGAAAAAAAAGTTCACTACTCTCAAAGCAAGATTCAATTAAAAAAATATGTCTGGCTTTGACAGGGCAAATTCCAGGCATAGCATATTTTCATAGAAGTTGGTCCTAAAGGAAAGATTTGAGTGCAACAAAAACCTATGGAACTTTTCACAGTTTGTCATAATTTCTCTGTAATACTAAGCAAGGATTTCTGCCTCCTTAGCCCATATTTTTCTTAATTGATCCTGCAAGGTGGTGTTATGTTTGTGATAGTGTATGTCCTTCCTGAAATCCATGTTGTATAATAGCTGCACTGCAGACATTGAATAATAACTAATACTGCCTTACAGCAATACTGTAATGGGTAGTGCTTTACTGAGTGTGTGTGTGTGTGTGTGTGTGTGTGTGTGTGTGTATGTTTGTGCGCACGCGCAAATACATGTGGTTAAATGGCAGGATGAAACTACGGGAAGGAAGAGCAGAGGCAGCTCATCTTGACCCATGAACTGTTGCAAGGACATCACAAATGGCATCATTTAATTAGAAGGCAATCCTAACTCTGGGACATCCACTTCTATCTTCAGAAACATTAAACAGGAACTGTATTGTCTTTGTGTTGTGCAAAGGTTCAAGCCAACACAAAGAACCTCTGAAAGTCACATGACTTTTGAGCCAAAACTTCTGCGCACATTCCCCTTTGCCTTGTCACCTTTCATCCACTTTGTCCAGAGCATCATTAGGGTTTCTAGACAGCCTGTTCTGGATCTTGTTATAATGCTCAGAATGGCTGTCAGCAGACAGGAAAAGAGCTCCAGTAGTCAGGTTTGAGCTGTGTGAATAAATACACCCATTTGGGGGTTATCGAGCTTTTCCATTTGTCTTATCATTTCATTCTTCAGTTGACACTGTGACCCTTGGGAAGCCAAAGAAGGCATTTGTCTGGTTCTTTACCCTCGATCTCAGGGCACTACAGCCTTTATTCTCTGTCCCCTATTGCCCTTTGGAGATAATTGCCTACACTTTGGTGCCTATATTACATATGTTTCAACCTGTTCTCCATACGTTAACTGTTTGGGATTAAAATAGTTTCTAAGAAGTATTTTCAGCCTTTCCTTGAGTTTCTGCCAAATCTATGGCTCTCCACAGAAAGGAATATGCTGAGCATCAAAAACAAAATGAGGATTAGTCAGAAAGAGATAATAAATAGCACATTACTACATGTGACAAAAGCCCAAAAAAAAAAAAAAAAAAGCCCAACTTGTTTGTTTTTTAATGGTTTAACCATGACAACAGTTTGAGGTCTTAGTAAAGGTAAGAGGAATGTAGGTTTCTCATTTCTATCAAGAAGTGAGAAAACATAGGAAAGGCTTTACCATAGAAGTCATATCAGATCATTAATATTGTTTATGCAACCAGATTAAAAGATTCCACTTAAATATTTCCACAATGCACTATTTGCAGTGTAAATAGTAACGGCAGCAATAAATGACAGAATAAATTGTGATGTGAATAATTACAAAATAGCAGTTGGATTAAGGTCTGCAGGACTCTAGTTCTCTCAATATTATGCTAATAAAGGGGCAGGGAAATCTCTATTGAGACCTTTGTCAGAATCTGCAGGTTTGGGTGGAGAATGTCCTGGCTACCACTTGGGAAAGAAAGAACCATGGTGCTAAAATCATAACAAACATCACTACCACAACTTCTTTAATCTTATAAAAAGAAAAAAAGCCAACCCTATGAGGTTAAGACACTATTATCATCCCCATGTTGCAGATGAGAAAATCAATATCCAAAGAGAGGTGGCGTTTACCAAAGGTTACAGAGTTGATAGACAGAGCAAAGAGATAAACCCAAGCAGTAGAGCTCATATGAATCCCTGCTTAACCCCACGGTATTGTGCCTGCATAATGGGCTAGGAAAGTTACAGTGTGTATTTGCCATGTCTCGCTAGAGGATTAGGCATTTAGCCAATCACTCATGTATTTGTTTATATATTTAACATATATACACTGAGCACCTACTATGTGCCAGGCATTAATGCTAGAGCTGGGGGTTTAAACATAAACAAGTAGATGAGCCCTCTTCTTTTGAATTTACAATCTGGCTGGGGAGATTGGTGGTGAAAAACAGGTTACCTGCAGAGCTATGGAGGGAAATACTCGCAAGTAGTTCTGGAAGGTTAATATGCCTCAGAATTGCCTAGAGGGTTTATGAAAACATAGATTGTGCACTCCCATTCCACCCCACCTTCCTCCCCCACCACTGCTATACCTGTAGTTTCTGACTTAGTAGGTCTGTGTTTGGGCTTAAGAGTTGGCATTTCTAACCAGTTTCCAGATGGCGCTCATACCACTGGGCTGGAGAGTATGAGCATTGTTGCTCTAAGGGGTATTTGGTTGAAGGAGAAAGAGTTCCTCGTGTTGTATTTTACATCTCTTGGAGATAATCCTCTGCTTAAGAAAACTAGTTACTAACTTATATAGATACAATACGTGGCCTGCCAGAAAGACTCTCTCATCCTGCCTTAAAATATCAACATGTTCTCTAGGATGGGTAACATTCAGCCACCCACAGCCATTCACATGTGGGATCTGATGGAATGGGACAGAGGACAGGTAAGTTGTTGTTGTTGTTTTAATAGCCTTTATTTTTTACAGAAGATTTAGGTTCACAGAAATATTGAGCACAAATACAGAGCTCCTGTATACCTCCTACCCCCACCTCACTCCAACAGCTCTCACTATCAACATCCCCCACCAGACTGGTACATTTGTTGCAACTGATGAACCTCCATTATCATTATCACCCAAAGTCCATAGTATATGTTAGTGTTCACTCATGTTGTACATTCTATGGGTTTGGACAAATGTGTAACAACATGTATCCACCATTATAGTATCACACAGAATAGTTTCACTCCCTAAAATCCTCTGTGCTCTGTGGATTCATCCCTCCCTTCCCCCAACCCATAGTTTTGCCTTTTCCAGAATGTCATATAGTTGGAATTCTACAGTGTGTATCGTTTTCAGATTGGCTTCTTTCATTTATCAGTATGCATTTAAGATTCCTTCATGGTTTTTTGTGGCTTGATTGCTCATTTCTCTTTGTTGCTGAATAATATTCTGTTCCCTGGATGTACCATTGTTTATTTATCAATTACTGAAGGACATCTTAGTTGTTTCCAAGTTTTGGCAATCATGAATAAAGCTGCCATAAACATTTATGAGCAGGTTTTTGTGTGGATACAGATATTTACCTTTTAACCATTTGGCAAAAACGTGCCTATAACTTGTATTTGTGTGTATTTCACAATGAAACATCTTTATATTATATTTTAATTTTTAATTTTTTGTTTTATTAACTAAACTTTTTTTGTTTTTTTAAGTTGGTAAAATGATATGTAATTATCATGTACATCATGATGTTTTGAAGTATACATACATTGTGAAATGACCAATTTTAGCTAATTAACACATTTTATTGGCTCTCACAGCTATTTTTGTGGAGAGAACACAACATTCACCCTCTTAGCAATTTTCAAGAATATAATATATTGTTATTAACTGTAGTGACCATGTTGTACAATAGATCTCTTGAACTTATTTCCATGTAACTGAATTGAGACATTTTTAAATGAGCTAATATATACAAAGCATAGTGCGTGGCACATATCAAAGCTTAATAATGCCACCAGACAGGTAAGTTTAGAAACACAGACTTGAAAGGAAAAGCAAAACATGAAGCCAGGGTGTGCTATCTGGAGTATATTATTGAGGAATCAGAGGTAATATACAAAATATTGACACTCTAAGGGATGGAGGTGCTAATGGCAAGATGAGAACCACTACAGAGGAATTTTTTACTCATCAATTCAAGAAGCACATCTCATTCATACAGACAATAACACCCTCCCATTTAATTGACATGATGATTAAAGTTGCCTCCAGTTTCCTGGGTCTGGTTTCAACACATGTTTAAAAAAAAAAAAAAAAAAAAAAAGGCCTGAATATATTTCTTGTCCATGAAAGGGCGTTTTTCCAGATTCATGACCTTTTTGTCTACTAGAGACATACATGGCAAGAGTGAAATGAAGTACTGGGAAAGAGACAATTTCTATGAAATACATATGTGGAGAGAAAGTGCAACATTATCTGTGAGAACAATGATATGTGTACATAGGTCCACATATATGTGATTTTTTTTTTCAAAGGTTTGAGTTGTCAAGCTGAATGCTACAGAACAAGAGGGCTTGTGGACCTAGGTTATAAAACTGTGAGACACAGAAAGGAGTAATACATGGGTTGGCATTTGGATAGCTTTCCTCCCAGATCAAGTAGAATGAAATTCTGACATCAAGAGGTCATTTTGCTCTGCTCTGGAAATAGCCTTACACTAACACCAAGTAAGAGCATAATAAGTTGCATAAGTAAATATCTAGCCTTAAAGACAAATGCAAGTGATTTGGAAAGTCATTTAGGAGTTGGTTATCTACAATATCAGCTATGTAAATGGCTATTCCTTAACCTGGCCCAAATAATTAAAGGTTAGTTGGTTTTCTAAGCTAATGGCCCACAAGTGTGATTTGTTCAACCCGCATCTCTTGCTGCTTGTTGATGTGCCTTTAAATGTTGAACTTGAATGAGTTAAATGGAGCACTCAGTCTCCTGTGTGCAACCTTGCCCAGTGGTCTCTGATATCTTTTGCCTGGACTGGGTGAAACCTTTAAGTCACTGGCCAATCCCTTGGAAAGACTTGAGTTTTTGACCGTTGCTATATAGTTTAGAAAGTTTCTCTTCCACAACAGCATTATTTTCCTATTAATCTAACTGCCTCTTATTTTTTCCTCATCTCACTAGTGAAAGGCCAGTTTTTTCCATAAGAATTTAATTGTTCCTGAGTGGGTGATATCATAGTATGTGAAACTTGGGGAAACTTAGGAAATGTTTCTCAATGAAAGTACAGAATTACTTTCTGGCATGGTTCATGGCATGGTCTATATTATTGACCTAATTGGGAGGGGCTTGAAAACTTTGAGCTGAATAAATAAAATGGGTCCAATCTGTGAAATAACTTGATTTTTAGCAATAAAAGCATATTACCACCAGACACAAATTAGCTCAGAGAATACATTAAATTTTAGGAGGTACAGAAGGGGCTTTTTTTTTTTTTTTTTTTTGGGACAAAATAAGGCTGGGAGAATGTGAAATATCTGAGGCATGTTCATTTTTATTCTGTAATGAATAGGAAATCTACTGCAGTAAAAGCAGAATTAATGATTCAAAAACAGCTGGAGATATTGAAACAGAAATTAATCCTACTTACCTAACTCTTAAAACTGGCGAAAGGGCAAGGCAGGCTGAAAGCCAGCACCTGAAAGGAAGTGGGATGTGGATGTTAAATATCTGTGACCAGTCATTTGTAGGACATTCACATACAGCTACGGGAAAGCCCACAAGTAGCAAATCTCACTAATTAGGAATAACGGGTGATGGCCACTTGAAATCACTGGAAAACCTGAAGTGTGGACACTTTTTAAGGACATGTAGTGATATTGCTTTCAAGGCAGAGACTAACAACAAATGACTTTCAAAGGACTGCAAGGTCCCACTGGAGCTGCTAAGAGATAAAAATCATTTGCACTTAGCACATTCTTTATAGACCAGGGGCTGGTGCTTGGGTTGTACCAATCACTTTAAAACAGTTCGATTTTAAAAAGCTATGCATAACTCCTGCTACCTTATCTATGCTGTTCATTTGACCATCTTTTCCAAAAATGGTAGAAAAGTTTACTTTAGTCCAAGTGCTTTCCCAAGTGACAAATTCACGTTGGTAGTATATGTCATATTGAAATGGTCCCATTGATCTTAGAAATTCTTACTGTTACAGTTGGGGAAAGACTGAAAATTGGAACATATGTATGTATGTATGCACATGTGGGTGCATATGCACATGTGTATAAGGCCCATATTTGCCATCTTCTGTGTTGCTCTTTTTTTTTTTTTTTTTTTTTAATGATTGAATTCTAAGTGGCAAGTATGCAAACTTGAGCCTCAAACAATTCATTTTGTGGTTTTTCTTTTTCAGGGTATTGGGAAGATATAGGAATGATGACCAGGGCTTTTCTTCACTAGTAAATTTTGCTAGTGGATTTTAAACAAATAGAAAATTCATCTGGCAGCTCTGTTTTCCCATCACGTGTATATCTTCAAACCTATTCTGGATGGAAAAACAGCATTTATGTCCAAATCCATTTCAACATCAGCTCTTAACCAAAAGAGGTCTTTATAGAATTTCCAAGGCTAAAGCACTTGCTTATTTCCATACTTAGTGACTTTCAACAGACAGGAGCCTATGAAAGAACACACTAATTCCAGGATGTTTGTGAATGTCTATGCATTTGGGGGCCAAGGTACAAATGGCTTGTATATTTGCTAGATGAAACTGCCTGAGATTCCCTGAGGAGGAAGGAAAAGATCTTATATCAAGTGCACTCTCAGCATCGGTCCCCGAATAAGCTTTATGTATGAAATATATTAAATGATGTCCCTATGTAAAATTAGGCTATGCCCCCTCCTACTTAATTTCTCTCCTTAGCATTTATCATTTTACACTATAAAATTTACTTATTTTGTCTATTTTCTATCTCCTTCCACCAAAATATAAGCTTCATGAGGGTAAGGATTTTACCTGTTTCTTATTGCTCAGTCTCCACTGCCAAGAATTCTGTCTGGACGAAGTCGATAAATAAATCATTGTGGAGTGACTGAGTGAATGACTGAGTATAAACAACCATGGATATCATCTCATTATCTTGTGTTCTAATGGACACAACAGGAAGACCTGGCTGGAACCTAGCTCTGCCACTTATGAACTGGAAGGCCTTAGATGAGGGACAGTCTCTCTGAGTGTCAGTTTTCCTCATGCCTGAAAAGCAAATGATAGTTCCTTCTCCATGAGGTTGTAACAACGAAAAAGGAACATGCCATGACACTGTTTGGCATATTTCTTGGCATGTTGTAGGTGCTTCAAGAATGTTGGCTATTATCACTGCTTTTGTCTTTATTTCAAAACCATTAACGAATGCAGAATAATACTCCCATGAATGTAACAGAATTCTGTACCTACGTATTTCATCATTCATCTGTTCTAAGAGCTCTGACACAGGACTAGGAAGAAACTGATGGGTGAAGAAGCTGCCCCACTCTTGCTGAGTTTTGAAAAACCATTTCTTGGGCTTGGAGACTGGAAAGGGCCTCCTAAACCTGACCCCACAAAGGACCATGTGCAGCAGATGGCCTGCCTGCCTCCGAGTTGCATGCTTCAGAAATCAGTAGGGCATTTGGATCTCAGGCTGTCCATGCTATTACCTTCCTGAAGCCCTAAATACATTTGAAAAGCAATCGTTTTCCTTATAGCTTTGGAAAGGAGAATGTGAAGAGAGGCCTGGTGGAGGCAAGCTCGTATTTCAAGGCATGTCAGGAACCAAGATGGATGATGTGCAGATAACAGTGGAAACGGATGTAAAACATAACAACCAGGCCCACACAGATGCCCACACTGCCCCCCCACCCCGCTTCAGGATCAAGATGAAATGGAGCCATAACATTCAAAAATAGAGGCACTGGCTTTCAGAATAAAGGATGGCTTGACAGTGCCTGATATTCAGGCCATCATTGTCTGCACTGGGATTTTGAATGCATAGATCCTTTCAGATAATGTCTATTTTTCTACCTCTTGTTCTGTGATTCCTAGCTCTGCTCGCCTTATTAGAATTATCAGTAAAGAATATTGTTTTAAAAGCACTTATATTATGGTTAAGTGCTTGTTTCATCTTTGCAATAAGCCATCGAAATAGGAAATATTTATTTGTGTGCCCATTTCACAGATGAGGTCTTGTCATAAAATCAGTAAGTAGCGCAGTCAGATCTGCCCCCTAGGCCTGTCTGAATCAAGCTTAAATGCTGCTCGGTATCATAACACCACAAACCAAATTAGTTCTCCTATGATGCTCTCACAGCTTCTTTTACTTTTTCTTCATAACATTGAACTTGATTTTTAAAAATATATGTACAAGATTACTTGCCTAATTCTTGACTCTGCAATCAACAATTTTTTTAATATCACTGTATTTGCAAAGCAGAGCCAAAACATAATTCATAAGAGAGATGCAGAAAATCGCTGTCCAATGTGTGAATACAAAGTGGACATAAATTAAAATTTCACATTAAGATTGAAATGTAGTCAGTTTTTTAAATGAATAAAGAACATTCAAAACTCTTGTATTCAGTGATCTTTCCTCTTCTAAGGATAAAATCAATGTGTAAAAAGTTTCTAATAATCTTTAGCATAATTATTCCACAATCATATGGAAATTCATACAATTGTGCAATTTACCCATTTATTATTTTATTCTTCCATTAAACAACTGTCAGTATGTATCTACCCTCTACATTTTTTTCCTCCTTTGGATTCTAGTTCTTAGTAGGTGCTCCACAAATATTTATGGGACAAACTAATTAAAATTACTGCTGATCAGCAGTTGCTGATATTTTAATAAAAGTAAAAGTGTTGACACCTTTATAACCATACATAAATCTTTTCTGAGTGATGTGAACTTAAGAGATTTTCAGAGTGAGTTACTTGTGACTTTACAACATTCAAGATACAACAGAACGATGAAAATCTGATTCAAAGGAGAAACTCTGTGGTCATGAACCAAGGCTAAAGAGAAAAAGCCTTGCTGTTTTCTCCAAACAAAGTTGGGGGGTAAACCACAGCTTCTGACCATGTATTTAAACATTTGGAAAACTCACTGAAATATCTTACATGTAAACAGCAAGAGATTAATACTAAGTTTTTGAAACTGGCTTGAATGAGGCCTGTGAGATTTCACCACAGAAAATGAGAAAATGATTGTTCCCAGAAATAAACAAAAACAATGTAGGAATTTATATTTTTTCTTTATCTTTCTCTTAGGCAAAATCAAAACACAACAGACAATGCAAACAAAAAGCAAATGAACAAAAGAATCTTGAAAGGAAAGAAGTGGTGATAAAATCTAAGGACGGGGAAATGTACTATGAAGCAAGAAGCGAAGGATTCCAGTGAAATGTAAGGGAAATGCTAAATGAAAGATGGGTATACAGCGTGAGACAGAATCAAGAAATGGTAAGAGGCTGGATAGAGAAGGAGAATCAAGCTGCCGGGTGGTGAGTCCAAACACTGCTAAAATCTAGTTCTAATTATTCACGAGCCTCTTCTCTGCATTTGTTTAATTTCATTCTTCTCTGCAAATACAGAAACAGCTGTTTCCCTTTTGACACAATTATCTAAGTCCAGAAGCTTTTGAAATGTCCCTTTGAAAGATTTGCAGACCTTACAAGAAGCCTAATCATATTAAGTAACAGATCTTTTGGATTTTAGACAAGGAAAGCATTTTACTCAAGGCCTTGAGTCCACCGGCCAGAGGACCTAGGCTGGTGGAAGGAACCATGGTGTGTCTCAAAGTCAGGATGAATGGCAATACTTATTTGACCTTAAAAGTCAACAACTTGATCATTAGCTTGATTACATTATGAGTGAAAAATTGACCCAGAATATTCATCCATAGGCTGACCACGAGCTAATCAGATTGTTTCTATTGAACTTAGTTTGAACTAAGATATTGATAATCTATAGTCAACTATTGATGGGCACCAGAACGTAGTCAAGTAGATTTAGGATTAGCAGTTCCATTGGGCCATGTCAGTCAAGAGATACAAATAGAAAACTGAGTAGTTCCATCAAGAGAGAGAAAATACTAAAAGAAAACAGTGGAAGACTACAGAGGAGACAAAAATGAATGAATGTGCGACCCCACAGAGCTGGAAGTGAGAAGGGAAGCCAGCTAGGCTTCTGGGTCCAGTGGGGACTTGGATAATTTTTCTGTCTAGCTAAAGGATTGTAAACACACCAATCAGCGCTCTGTATCTAGCTAAAGGTTTGTAAATGCACCAATCAGCACTCTGTAAAATGGACCAATCAGCAGGATGTGGGCTTGGTCAAATAAGGGAATAAAAGCTGGTCACCCAAGCCAGAAGCGGCAACCCAGTCGCCCACTCCCCGCATCTTTACTGTGGGATCCTTGTTGTTTTGCTCTTAGCAATAAATCTTGCTGCTGCTCACATTTTGGGTCTGCACTACCTTTATGAGCTGTAACAATGCAGAGGTCTGAGGCCGCACTCCTGAAGTCAGCAGGACTACGAACCCACCGGGAGAAACAAACTACTCCAGACACACCACCTTTAAGAGCTGTAACACTCACTGAGGAGGTCTGTGGCTTCACTCCTGAAGTCTGGGAGACGACGAACCCACCAGAAGGAATAAACTCCGGACACACCTGAACATCTGAAGGAACAAAATGCAGATGCACCATCTTTAAGAACTGTAACACTCACCGCAAGTGTCGGCGGCTTCATTCTTGAAGTCAGTGAGACCAAGAACCCACAGGAAGGAACCAATTCCGGACACGGAAGTATTTTCTATTCCTATCAACTTTTCATTTCCATCTTCATGAAGACTCAGTATCCAAACTCAGTATCCAATAAACAAATAATGGTCAATATTTCTGAACACATAACCACATGGCATTGTGCATACATTGTTTCATTTCATCCTCAACCCTACAAAGAACTATTACTATTCCCATTTTACGGCTGAGAAAACTGAGACCTGGAGAGTTTAAGTTATGTGCTTGCACAAGTCCCATGGTTAGTGACTGGTAGCAATAGGATTCAAATTCAATTCTGTCTTATTCCAAAGTTCATGTTCTTCTTAAACCAAGTATTTCTTGTACCCTGAAATTACCTTCCTCTTTATTTGAGCAAGCTTGAGAATTTCTTTCTATAAACATCAGCTATCCCCGATGAAGACAGAAATGGAAAAGTTCAAGATGCTGGCAAGGAGGGGATCCTCGCTAAGCACTTAAGTTGTGACATGGAGGCAATTCTGTAGCTTCAAACTCCATTTCCTTTGGGTATAAGGATTCAACTTTAAATGATTGTCCCCCACTTTACTTTCCTCCTTTCTGGTTTTTACTTAGGCAAATTACTGATATAAAACTCACTTCTTGCTGAAGTTATTAGTGTCCTGTCATTCTCCCCACTGTTCTGAAATTTTTAAAAAAATATAAAGTAATTTAATGGAAATTTTTAAACTGAGTAAGAGAAAGGCAGAGGAAAGAGTATACTTTGAGTAATGAAGCAAACAAAGCTGAGGAAGTTGGATGCTTATGTTTACTACCAAGTAAATGTCAGAGGACATTTACATTTGCCAAATTCTTTGCATGTATATCTTTAAAACTGTCCAGATGCATTAGATGAACACAGGATGATAATGGTCACACCCTGCTCTACGCTTCACTTCTACACATTAAATCACCTGAATATAAATGAAGGCCACAATGTTCATTTACATGCAATACTAGGTCTTTTTTTTTGAACAAGCTATCCAAAGAAATATTCTTTCACATGACAGATTTTCACATCTTTTCTTTGGCTATTTTGGTTTTATGTTGGAAAGAAGTGAAGAGATATATGAAGGAATTTTTCAGAATATTGAATTTGGGCCTGGGCTAGGCATTGGCTAGCTGTGTGACCTTGAGCTAGGCATTCACCTGATGACATTGAAACCATATTATTTATGTCACAGGATAAATAAGGTCATAATAAGATTGTAACTGGAATAGAGATAGAGAAGATTATCAGGAGTTTTTACATATTTACAGAATTCATTGAATGATTATTATGAGTTGTTTTTAGGAAGACCCACTCTAAACTCTATTTTAGTTGAAGGAACACATTTGGGTACTTACTGTGTGTGCCACTGTGTATCTGGCACATGCTTTCTCTTGAAATGATCTCCCCAGCTCTGCAATAGGACTTTCAGTTTGGGTCTTTTGAATTGAAAATGGCAGAAGGTGCTGGACCATCAAGATCTGGAACTGATCTCGAGAAAAGATGCTTCCTGCCTCCAAATCTTTAGCTTCAGGCCACTGGGCGCATGTGGAATGGGTTCACTCAGCAAAGGGGCGGGGTCGATAGAGAGGCTGCTGTTGCCTTGCAGCCAAGTCCCCAGGGAGACACAACAGGGTGCTGACCAGAAGCAAAGAACTCACTGTTTTACGCCTTTAAAAGGGTAAAAATTACAGGCTCATTGTTTTAATCTCACATTCTTTTGTTTGTAACATCAGAGGCAAGTCTTTCATAACCTATTCGTAGACACACATTTATGTGAAACAAATATTTTGCAAAAGAATAATTTTTAAACAAGTGACACTTTCCACAGAAAATATGTAGATATTCAATGTTCTCCTTCCTCCTAGAGGGTAAACAGCCTCTTTCTAGGGAAGGGCACCCAGCTGGAGAACATTTGTCATAATTTGCAATCATCAGCCTCTTATGAAAAGAAACATAGTCACAAAGCCAAGGCAGGCTGTTTCAAAACCACAGTAGAGAATGTTCTGGAATCAGGGGCATATGGGTGCATGGAACTGAGGAACAAATGCCAGATCCAAAGTGGATGCTGAGATCATTCCCAAGCAAAGACCACCGGGTGAATAGGGGGAATCAAGACATAGCGTCAGAGTGGGCAGAGAAGCCCAAAGATGAGTGAAGGGTATCATGGTGAGAAGAGGGATAGCTACGGCATCTGCAGGAGCTAAAGCAGTTCTGCTGGCATTTGTAGCCATCTGGCCTTAAAAGGTGGCAACACAGAGGAGTGGAAGCAGCTCAGGGCATCATAAGGCCCTGGGAGCCTGAGAGAAAAGTCATAAATGGAGGTATAAGGCCCAATGAGAGACGAGAATAAAGACTAACCAAGGATGAGGAAGATCATAGCATTTATGGTCCAAACAAAGCCAGGACAATTTGGAAAGTGAAAGGGGGTGCTGTTAATAGCTATACCAGGCATATACTGGACTGTCTCAGGCAACTTGGGACATATGGACCCTGTATTAAAAGCAAATAATGCTTTGGCTTAATGTTGGCCTTGATCAAGCCATTGATGGTAAAAGTTAGGGCTCTGGAGTCATTTGCCGTGGTTCAGACACAAACATTGCAGCTTGTTGACTGTGTGATCTTGGGTGGATAATTCAACTTCTCTGTGCTGAGTTTTCCTGCATATTCCCATTGTACAGGGAAAACTCTCAGGCCCTAGAGAGGTTTAGTAAGTCACCCTAGGTCATGAAGTTAGGAATCAAACATAATCCAGTCTTAAACCAGATTCATGTTCTGAAGCTCTACCACAGTAACTGCACATACAGTCAGTGGCAGCCTTTGTGTTCTCAGATTATTCACTATGAACAGCACTGAATAGATCTCAGCAGGTTTCTAACTGTTTTCCTCCTTTGCCAGTATTTTTGGAACCACAATATATATCTGTTCCCGACTTTATAATGCCCTCAAGCAATACCCACTCCCCAAGAAATGTCTAGTTTAATGTCATTTTGGAAGATTTTACTTAAAATCTGCTGTTTCTTCTACCAGCAATTCCTCCTGCCTTAAAGAATGTTCTCTCCCTGGCCACAGAAGAAGGTATCTGTTTGATTTTAATCACTCTCCTTAGAATCCCAGCTTAAGGGGATACAGGTAAAAACAAGAAAAGGAATCAGCTGAGAAGACAAAGTTCTTGGCTGCAAATTAAAAGCAATCCTGAATATTCCATATCTGAAAAAAGTGCAGATGTTTTCCTGGGAGGGACTTGGAAAAGAGCTTGGTGCTTACAGTAATCTATCAACTGTCAGCCTCTTAACACTAGAGGTTTAAAGACACACACTGTTCTTGTTACAGAGGACACGTTCTTGTGGGTACATCCACAGCAACTTATGACTACTTCAAAATCAGTTGCAAGTTTCATCTATGTTTGAAATCCAGCTTTTACGTGTGCCTTAGGAGACACTGAAAATGCTCTTAAATGAGATATGTAAAAGCCAGTGAAAAGTTAAAAGCGGCTTATAAATGCAAGTTATTGTTATTATTGGAAGAACATTAGTCATGCAATGCCTGTCAGTCTCTTCTACAGTATTCTCCTGGATAAATGCATTATTCCTTTAAAACTATTCCAGTAAATCTGACTTTAGATATTATGCAGGCAGACATTATTTTCATATCCCTTGTTTTCATTCTCTGAGTGTTGACATATTGCAAATCGGTGAGTGAATCCATAAGGTACTCAAAGAGGTAGTGTGGTCTTCTCACCCCAGAACACCATCACTAATTACCTGTAATGCAGCTGACCAGGACAAGAAATGCAGAAAATAACTCTTTATTATTACTTGTACAACCATTTTAGCTCAGATCCCACTAATTTGGACATTTCAATTATTCAACTGAGCCTGTGCTGAATTTTTTCTTTTTCTTTGTATTTATGCTGAATTTTTTTCTTTCTGCTCTCTTTGATAAAACTAGTTGTGAAGCAAATGAAAGTATAAATATAATGAGTCTGGAGGAGAATGTTAAAAATATTTTAAAAGTTTTGAATACATCTTCATGTAAAAGAACAAGAAATGTGATGAATAAATGTAGGTACTCATGTATTACCTAAATTTTATACCTCTTTAAAAGAATCTTTAGTGGTTGCCCTAGGGTTACATCTTTAATTAACCAATCTACTTTCAAGTAATGTTAGACTGCTTCCCATGGCATGCAAGTTGGCATTTGAATCACATTCCTTATTTAATAGATGGAAATTAAAATATACTTTAAGATATAATTCTCTATATTTTAGTCTATTTTCACTAATTCAGACTGACCAGTCAATTTTCTTCTCTTTACTCTTAGTTTACTCTTATATTCTGGGGTACTGACAATGTTCTATATCTTGAGTTGGGTGATAGTTATGTGGGTGGATACATGTGTAAAAATTTATCAGGTACTTAATTGTATATGTATTATACTTAGATTTTTTTTCAAGATGATGCACAAGTTAAGCCTTCCTCGTTCACACAGGAGATATTTCTGTAATGACATTGAGTATGTTACAGAAAATATGGGTAGGGCATATTTTGAAGGCTGTCTGGATGCCTTATGTGAGCATTCAGAGCTCAAGAAGCTGGAATCTCTACTGATCAGTTATCATCACTCTAATCCTAGAATGCCCTTTCATCCTAACCAGTCATCTTTCAGACACTATCTCCTGTCTAGAAAAGCCAGAGTCACATCAAGGAAGATGATTCTCAACCAATAAAACAGCCCACATGCAACTGGTGGTGAAGGTGGATTTTTTTGTATGTATGCCAGTGAGGTATGAAGAATGTCATCATCATTAATGACAGCAAACTCTAGCAAGTTAAGAATTGTTCATATTCATTTATTCATCAAGAATTCATGAATGATTAATCATGCAATCATTTATTGCATGTCCATATGTACAAGACCCTATGCAGAAATACGCAGTTATTGTTTTTAGGCACTCATTGTATTGGGGGATATAATGGTAATTACAGTGCAGCTGCACAGTAACTATAGTATAGTATAGTATAGTATAGTATAGTATAGTATAGTATATATAGTATAGTACTGCAGTATGGCATCGTGGGGCAGAGTTGGGCTCTCCACCAGCTGAAGAATAGCAAGGAGCACTGGGTATGGAAGTCTTCTTGGAGGATATGAAGCATAACCATTGGAAACAGCCTATCAATCTAGTGCCAGAATTCTCAATTCCCATCCACTTCCCTCTTCTAACTATATTCCTTCCTTAATGGATGTACCTTGGAAATGTGTACCATTTTTTTTTTTTTCAATTGCTAAAGTAAAAAAATCTAGGAGGTCCTGCAAAGGAGCAGCAAGAACTGTTTAGAATTGGTAAAAAAAAAAAAAAAAAAAAAGATATTTCTGTATTACAGTGGTATGGTTCTGTAGGCATATATATCTTTCCATACTCATCTTGGTGTATGTTTTAAATGGATGAAATTTCATCAATAAGGTTGATGAGAAGTCTAGGCATTATCCTTGACTGATCTTTTCCCATCACCCTCAAGTCATTTATAAATGCAATCCCTTCAACATGTAAAAATCATCCTAATCCATCCACTGCTCTCCATCGCCATTGTCATCACTTTTGTACAAGCCCCAACCACATGTGGCTAGGATGACTATGGTAGCCTCCTGACTGGTCTTCCCTCCATTCCTGCTCTCTACAGTCCATTCTCCACATCTGTTTATAATGCAAATGTGGTATATTATACCCTTGCTTAAAACTCAAAAGGCTTCCAGTTGCACTTATAATGAAACTGAAATTCCTTACCAGGGCCTTCAAGGTGCTACCTTAAAACTTTTAAAACTTTTGGCCTCAGGACTCCCTCACACTTTTAAAATTAGTGAGGAAAGCAAAGAGCTTGGTTATATCTATTGATATTTACCAGATTAAAAACTAAAGCTGGATTATTTTTATATCTCTTTAAAATAAATTTTTAGTGGTTGCTCTTCCAGGGTTTTATACATGCATACGTGTGTGTATATATGTCTATATGTGTGTGTGTATATATATGTATGTATACACACATAATATATCTTTAATCAGTTTACTTTCAAATATACAGTTTCACATGGCAGGCAAGAAACTTTAAAACAGTATTCTTTTGGTTCCTCTCTCCCCTCTTTTTACTATTGTTTTATACATTTTACTCATACATATGCTATAAATGTACATTAGTATATACTTTAGATAGAAAGTTATCTTTTAGAGCAATTTAAAATGAAGAAAAAATAATTTTATACTTACCTTCATTAATGCTATTTCCAGTACTCTTCATTTCTTCATGTAGGTCTAAGTTTCTTTAATTTGGTATTACATTCTGTCTGAAGAACTTCCTTTAACATTTTTTCCACAGAACAGGTCTGCGGGTAATGAGTTCACCAAGTTTTTGCCTGAAAAAGTATTTTTGAAAGACAATTTTTTCTGGATATAGAATTCTGGATGTAGAGTTTGGTTTTTAAAATGTGTTTATTAATACATAATAGATGTATGTATTTCTAGGGTACATGTGATAATTTTGTATAATTTGTTTCTTTCAGCACTTTAAAGATGTCACTTTTGTCCTCTAGCCTGGAGAGATTTAAGGGGAAGGGGCTAATAATTTTTATTTTTGCTTCTCTTTATGCAATGTTCTTTTTTCATGGCCTTCAAGATTTTCTCCTTATCTTTTGTTTTCAGAAGTTTGAATATGATGTGTCTAGGGTTTTTAACATCTTCGTTGTTGTTCTCTAAGCTTCTTAGAGCTGTAGTTTGTCATCAATCATTAATTTTAGAAAATTCTCAGACATATATTTCAAATATTGATTCTTTCAAGTTTTTTTTCTCTTTCTAGGATTTCAGTCATACGGTATATTAGACCATTTGACCATTTGATATTGTTCCACAACTCTAGGATACTCAGTTCCATTTTTTAATTTGTGTCTCAAGTTGGGTAATTTCTATTGGCTTATTTTCAATTGCACTGATTCTTTCCTCAGCTGTATTGAGTTTACTGATAAATTTGTCAAAGGCATTTAATCTGTTTTTCACTTCTAGCATTTTAATTGTTTCTTATAGTTGTCATCTCTCTGCTAAAGTTCATCATCTGACATTGCATGTTACTCATTTTTCTACTAGATCCATTAACTTAATAATTACATTTAAATTATTTGTCTGGTATTTCCGGGGCTTCATGCCTTTCCCAGGGATGTTGCTGTTCCCCTCCTCCATGCCTTGCACCACAAGGGAGGTTTCCTCTGGACTCTGACCTGCCTCTCATCTTTCTCATGAATATCCAATAAAGTCCACAAAAAAAAGCCTGAGAGTGAGTGTCAAGTCCCCTTGTGTCTGCAGCTCCCAAGGATTCTATACTCTCATATTAGCCACCTTCTGTTTTAGCTCATTCATTAAATTTTTAGCTAAAACTTTTATCAGCTTGTATGGCTAGCAGGCCATCTCTGTTTATATGTACTTGTCTGTGCTTAAATTTAAGATGAGTTGATTTCCCTGAGACATCAGCAATCTGAGAGATTTAGGAATGATTGTATGTAGCCTCTGAAAAACTCTACTGTATGCTCATCAGAGAACAAACGTGAAAAAGGAAAATATTTAGTATTATTATGAAAATTATTTTAGCTTTGTGAACTCTCCAAAATGTTTTGGTGACTTCCAGTAGAGTCTTCGAGACCCTTTGTCCTCCATGATTCAAGCTCCACTCACCTTTCTAACATTACCACCAAATGCTATTCCGCCTTCCACACTATACTGAGCCACACTGGTCCTATAGTTCTGCCTGCACACCAAGCTCTCTAATGACCTAAGTTTTTGGCCTCACTTCTCCCACAAAGAATGCTGTTTCCTACATCTTCAAATGACTAGTTCCTTGTTATTCTCCAAATTTCAATGTGGATGTACCTACTCAAACAGGTCTTCCATGATCACCTTGGTCTAAAGAACCTATACACATACACCTACTCTAAGATGTTTTCTATCACATCACACTCTTCATTTGAAATTGTATTTATACTTTCAGCCATGCTTTCATGTCTCTTGTGGCTATGCCTATCCTTGGTGTGAGTTTGACTGGGCCTAGATAGAAAACCAATTCAGTTCAAAGAGCATTTGAACCTCGATATGAACTATACTTGGGTCAGTGAAACAACCCCATGGGAGCCTTCTTTTTAAATGATTTTTAAAAACCACAATTAGCTTATTAATGATTGACACAATTGAGTTATTTTTTAATCAAAATTATTGTCAATATATTTGCTTCTTTTCTGTCTTCCTCCAACTTTTCTGTCTCCTACAATATCTACAGTACCTAGAACAGCATCTGCTTTATAGTAGCTCCTCAAAATGTATGTGAATAAAATGGCTTAGACTATTTTAATGACTAAATTGTACCAATCATTATCAAGCTAATTGTGACTTTTACATCACTTAAATTAAAAAAAAAAAAAGTCTCCTATGGGATTGTTTCACTGGCAAAGAATAGTTAGTATCTAGATTCAAATGCTCTTTGAACTGAATTGGTTTTTAATCTAGGCCCAGTTGAACTCATATAAGAGACAGGCTCAGCCACAAGAGACATGGAAGAATAGCCAAGAGTCTAAAATATGATTTCAACACATGATAAAGCAAGGCTGTGTCAGCAGCATGGGAGGTGGACTTCTTTGAACAGTGAGCCCTGGCTTTCCATATCACAGTACCTGGCAAAGCTTTGTTTTCTTTTCAGTAATCTTTAGCTTATCTTCCTTAGGCAATGTGAAAAACTAAAAAGGAAACTTCAAGCCAGGAAGCTGTCAGAAATCCCCTGGTTTTCATGTCTGCTCTACTTGGTTCCCCAAAGTAATATTTCCACAAATAAAGATGTCAGGAGTTAATGCAGACTCCAGAACTAGGCAAGAACCCATAACCAGGTGGTGCCTGATCAACCTCACGATGCGCTTTTTCCCTTATGGAAGACTATAGAACATGAAAAAAGAAGAACTATGGTTCTTTTTTAATTTGGGATTTGTGGCAATAAATTAAGTGCTGGTAGTTTGGAGTTTTTCACAAATTGAACGGATGGGTTTTAGAAAAAACTCTTACTTGACACTCAACTCTGCTAATATAATGGATGACTTTTTTCCTCAGCTGTCTGATTTTAAATGTGTGTTACCATCTAGATGAATCTTTTCTCCAAAGCCTTATTAAGGATACATATCGGGGGTGGGGAATAAAATAAGGGCAGTCATCTAAGCAAGTCATCAATGATCTGAAAAGTCCTTAACTCAGTCCTAGAAAAAGGGCATAATATGGTGGAGAATGAAGAATATAGGGCCAAAATCTAAGTCCTATTCCTATGGGTGTGGATGTGTATTCATTAATCCAGTATACATTTGATGTAGTTTGGCTCTGTGTCCCCACCCAAATCTCATCTCGAATTGTAATCCCCAGGTGTCAAGGAAGGGACCTGATGGGAGGTGATTGGTTGGTGGGGGCAGTTCCCCCCATGCTGTTCTCATGATAGTGAGGGAGTTCTCATGAGAGCTGATGGTTTTTAAAGTGCTCTCTCTCTCCTGCCACCTTGTGAAGAAGATGCCTGCTTCTCCTTCGCCTTCCAAGATGATTGTAAGTTTCCTGAGGCTTCCCCAGCCATGCAGAACTGTGAGTCAATTAAACCTCTTTTGTTTACAAATTACCCAGTCTCAGGTAGTATCTTCATAGCAGTGTGAACATGAACTAACATTAACATTATTAAACTCCTACCATGTGATAGGAACTATACTAGGTAAACAATGGTAAGGAAGATAGACATAATTTCTTCTTAATAGGCCTCAGAGTCTAAGAAAAAAATGAGAATACAATTAGATGCAAATAACTATATTAAATAGAATATGCTATGAGAAAAATAAATAATTGAATATATAAGACTAAGACTCAGAGCAGAGATTTTTGATGAAAATGTGGGAGGAACCAACACAGGTATTTTATTAAGGCTATGATGAGTAGATTGATGATCTAGGATGAGAGAATAAATACAAGACACAAAGAACTAGAGAACACTGATTGTATGTGGCTCAGAAATGGAGAAACCAGCAAATGAGGCTAATTAAGAGGTAGGAAGAAAACCAGGAAAGGGTCATATCATAGAAGCCAAGACAGTGGTTTCAATGTGTGGATTTCAGTGTCAAATGTGTCAAGAGGCCCAATGAAGTGCATACCTAAAACAGATGTTGAATTAGATTCTTGGAGGTCACTAGTGATCTAAATAAGATCACTTTTATTAGTGCAATAGAAATAGAAACCAGAGCAAAGCAACTTGAAGAATAATAGGGACTGTTTGGGGTAAGCTGATGGACCAAACACACATCTAATTCACTTCCTTCCAAAACTTCAGTAAGACTACAATAAAGAGTTTTTATTATTCTCTAAAGCCATATGCCTACAAGAATAGGGAGAGCAGGAGAAAAGACACAACAAAATTTTGGAAGCTTGAAGGCAGATGAATGAGTGGTACCTGGCTTAGCAGAGTCAGAAAAGCTGAATTCCAAGCTAATCATAAGGAAACCTGAGCACAAACCAATTTACACCACGGACTTCTCAAAAGACACAGGAATTAGCATTATCCACAGGTACTGCTAGAACTGAGAGTGGGGAGGTCTAAGGAGTTCTTTTCACCAAAATGAAAAGTACTGGGTAAAATCTGTTTGAAATGCAGTTAGATTCCTAGATTCCTTCCCCTCTTTTATCCTGTTGGTTAACTCTCCCTTCTCTACCACACTGAAGTACACAGGTCTATTCTCTGGGTGATAAAGTGAATGCTGTGTTGAAAAAAAGGTAGATCAAATGACCACATGCATATTGAATGCTGAACGCAGAGAGGCTATCCCTCTTTTCCTGCTTGGCTCCAAGATCACAGAGATTCAGACCCTTCTCCACGGGAAGATATTTCCCTGGTGTGATGGTTAATACTGAGTATCAACTTGATTGGACTGAAGGATGCAAAGTATTGATCCTGGGTGTGTCTGTGACAGTGTTGTCAAATGAGATTAACATTTGAGTCAGTGGACTGAGGAAAGCGGACCCACCCTTCATCTGGGTGGGCACCATCTAATCAGCTGCCAGAGAATATAAAGCAAGCAGAAAAATGTGAAAAGGCTAGAATGGCTTAGCCTCTTAGCCTACATCTTTCTTCCGTGCTGAATACTTCCTGGTCTCGAACATCAGACTCCAAGTTCTTTACTTTTTGGACTCGGACTGGCTCTCCTTGCTCCTTAGCCTGCAGACAAGGTGCGGAACTGTGAGTCAATTAAACCTCTTTTGTTTATAAATTACCCAGTCTCAGGTGGTATCTTTATAGCAGTGTGAACATGAACTAACGTTAACATTATTGCCATGTGACAGGTACTATATTTGGTAAATACTCCTAAGGAAGATAGACACAGTTTCTTCTTAATAGGCTTCAGAGTCTAAGAAGAAAATGAGGATACAATTAGATATGCAAATAACTATATTAAATAGAATATGCTATGAGAAAATTAACTAATCCAATATTCAAGACTAAGACTCAGAGGAGAGATTTTTGATGAAAATGTGGGAGGAACCAACACAGGTATTTTATTAAGGCTGTGATGAGTAGACTGGTGATCTAGGATGAAAGAATAAATATAAGACACATATAACTAGAGTCTCCGTTGTGGAACCTTGTGATTGTGTGAGTTAATACTTAATAAGCTCCTATATATCTCTCTATATATATTTATATATACACATATATACATGTATTTATATACATATATACATTTATATACATATATATACACATATACACACATATGTATATATCCTATTAGTTCTGTCCCTCTAGAGAACCCTAATATACCTGGGAACCTGACCAAGTCAAGGGAAAAGAAGCTAAAGATCCTTACATTGAGGGTTCATCCAAAAATGATCTACCCAGATGCCCCGAAGTAAACCTCAAAATTGACAAGCCCTACCTATACACTCAGTTCATCCAATCAGGGCATTTTCCCTCTTTTAATCAGGAGCACACTACCAAGACATCGGGAGGAAAGTCTCTTACATAGAAGATGGAGATCATTAAAATACAGTCACGTGTCTCAATGAGAGGACTACGTTCTGTCAGTAGGTGATTCCATCATTGTGCAAACATCATATCATGTATGCTGTGAGAAAAATAAATAATCGAATATATCAGACTATGAATATGCCATGAGAAAAATAAGTAATGAATACATAAGACTAAAACTCAGAGGAGAGATTTTTGATGAAAATTTGAGAGGAACCAACACAGGTATTTTCTTAAGGCTATGATGAGTAGATTGGTGATCTAGGATGAGAGAATCAATATACAAGCACAAAGAACCAGAGAACACTATGACTGAGTGTGGTTCAATCAAACCTAAGTGATATAGCCCTACTACATACCTAGGCTATATAGTATATAGGCTATTGCTCCTAGGCTACAAACCTGTACATCATGTTACTTTGCTGAACACTGCAGGCAACTATAACACAATGGAAAGTATGTGTGTATCTAAACACATCTAAACATAGAACAGATACTGTAAACATACAGTATAAAAGATAAAAAATGGTTGACCTGTATAAGGCACTTACCATGAATGCAGCTTACAGGACTGGAAGTTGCTCTGGGTGAGTCAGTAAGTGGCGAGTGAATGTAGAGGTCTACGACATTACTGTACACTACTGTAGACTTTATGAACACTGTTTACTTACATTTATTTTAAAAATACAATAATTGTCCTACAACATTATGATGGCTATAACATCACTAGGTAATAGGAATTTTTCAGATCTATTATAATCATATGGGTCCACCATGATACTGAAATGTATGATCGTGACTGAAATGTCTATATGCAGTGCATGGCTATATCGCTATCTAAAGTTACACCAGAGGATTCATGAATCAGCATAACAGATATTGGAAATAATTTGTACATTGGTGAAGTGGATGGATTAGATTTAAAAAGCTATAGAGGAGCTGTCACCCTTACCAAGACAGGGCATAAGAATCTGGTGAGTCAGGAGCCTAATGATGCTGCCACAGTGATGTCATTCAGTCTTGTGTAGGCGCACATTGTGGATATTCCTGCTGCCTGATGCAATTCAGTTAGTTACTGCCACTTCAGATCATAGTCACATCTGTGTCCAAGTGACCCTTTCATATATGACATTGGCTGGAGAACCTAAAACAACAGACAGCAGAGTCAGCCATTGGGTTACAGAGGAGACTTGTGAATAACCTTTGGAAGTGTGGCAGAAAAAAGTTTGAGCCTTGCTCTCATGAACGTACCACTTGGCAGAAAAGTTTACACACAGGGAAAGGAACATTTAGCTTGCACCCAACTCTTATTATCAGGGGCTAACAATATTTACTGAAAGACCTTGACGAATGTGAACAAACACACGAGTTTAGGTCTATTTGCAACACTTGTCCAGCTTGCTTGCTGGATAAACCATACTTGGATTCAACTTTCTTTTTGGATTTAAGCCTTTCTTGTGCCGCCCCCTCTCAAAATGTCCTGCTTCTCTTGTACACCAAGCCCACTTATCCTATTGAAACCATTCACATACTCAGACGATTCATATTGTTTCTTGACAATTCAACTGTAAGCTCCCAAATACGAATTCTGTTGTGCAAGTTTTAGAGTAAGAGATATTATAATAGTAAGACTCAATCTCTCTCTCTCTCTCTGTCTCACACACACACACACACACACACTTACAATGTACCAGGCACTGTTCTATATGTTTAACGCAAATCAACTCCTATAATTTTCACAGCAACTCTAAGGGGCAGGTACCATCAATACTTATATTTTTACAGAAAAGGAAACTGAATCAGAATAGTTAAGTGAGTTGTCTAAAGTCACACAAATATCATTCAAACTGAGCCAGGTGAGCTCTAAACCCCTAAACTCTTTACCACTCTTGTGAGATTTCTAACCTGCAGAACTGTAAGATAATTATTATTATTATTTTTTTACTATTTTAAGTCACCTGGTTTCTCACTATTTGTAATAGCAGCAACAGGAAACTAATATAACTGTGCTATCCCCACTCCCATTCAAGCCACAGGCATAATTCTTTGCATATAAGCTTTAAAAACTAAAGGTGTTGGCCAGGCGCAGTTGCTTATGCCTGTAATCCCAGCACTTTGGGAGGCTGAAGCAGGCGGATCACTTGAGGCCAGGAGTTTGAGACCAGCCTGGCCAACATGGTGAAACCTCATCTCTACTAAAAATACAAAAATTAGCTGGATGTGGTAGCAGGCACCATAATCCTAGCTACTGGAGAGATTGAGGCACGAGAATCGCTTGAACCTGGGAGGCAAAAGTTGCAGTGAGCCAAGATCGTGCCACTGCACTCCAGCCTGGGTGACAGAGCAAGACTCTGTCTCAGAAAAAAAAAGAAAAAAGAAAAAAAAGGAAAATTGTTAATGAATATATATTTGTTGAATTTGTTACAACTATCAAAAATGACCTAGTGATGCAGAGAAACACAAAAATTATCATGAGAATGAGCATGAGAGAAACTTACATAGTCATGAATTTCAAAAAGGTGGCAAGGGCACCAATCTTAGAGACCAGAGACCTTGATCCTGCATTAGATTTTACCTAGAAATGCCTATGTGACATGAGCAAGCCTTTTAATTTCTCTAAGCCTCAGCTTCTATGTTGAAGAATAAGGGAGTTGGACCTGGTCATCTTGAACTTCTTTCTGGTATAAAAAGAATGATATTTTGAGTATAGTTTTCTTTCTTCCCATTTATTTCAATCACATAATAATGTGCCCCAATATTTCTCTGAGATAGCCACACTATATCCTCATGAGCAGTGCTAATAATCAGATTCATGATGAAATGCACAAGGAAATACTCAAAGCTGACTTTAAAAAGCACCATCTAATATAACCTTGAGGTTTCCTCCCTCCACTTTAACTGATCCTTCTTAGTGGCTTGCCATTCATCACAGAAACTGATCACACAAACCACAAGGGCGTTGATCATATTTCTTGAGTCTATGCATTTGTATAACCTCATTGTCTTTATAGAGTGCACAGAATAAGAATTTCTGACAACATCTTTTTCTCTGCTGAAAAATAATAGATGTCTGTATAATACCAGTGATACTGGTCTGATGACCAGCCAGTGGTTTACGGTTTCTAGTAGAATTTGCCTTTATGTGTTATTTTTCTAACAGTACTGTTACTATAAAATATAAAAGAAGAGTGTACTGGGGAGAAGGGCAGTGGTAGGGGAAGAATAAGAGACAGGAATAGAGGTTGCAGTTGAAGGAGCAGTAAGGTGCTTGAAACTGTTTGGCCTTTTGTGCACAATTGACAAAACCATTTAAATTGTGGTGGGTTATGCTGCTCCAGCTAAAATTCAGCAGAGAGGATTTAAAAATATAAAAATTAGATGCAGAGAACTAAGCAAAGCAATCGGTATGTGCAGAAGTTGGAGAACAAGGACCAGCTTTTGTTGCAAATCTTTGGGCAGATGACATAATTTGGGCATAGTATACATCTTTCACAGTCAAACAACATAACCTGTGATGAACAGAGTGTCCAGACAAAGATAAACCCTGTGAGTCACATGCACTTCTTTTCTCAGCAAACAATGGAATTACATCCAGCTTGGTTGGTCAAAAAGACAGCCAAGGCATTTTCCTTTCTTTAAGTATCTTAATATAATGAAGGGATAACATATGAGAGGGAACATAGAGAAGGAGAAAACTTTATTAGAGAAGGAAACATTATCAGATAACTAGACAGCAAAGAGACATAGGGTAACAAATTTCCTGAGATATATCCCCTGGATACCAAAGAAAGTACAGGATTGGAAGAAAAAGAAAGACGAAGATGAAATGTAATGGGAGAGTGTAAAAAGTGAGAAGAAAGCTTATGAGGAGAAAGAAAAATGGAAATAGGAAAAAAAATGAGAAGAGAGGAAAGAAAAAGAAGAGGAGGTAGAAGCCTGCTTTGTCCCCCTTTCATTGGTGCACATCAGTAAGGGTCAGTCTTTGTACATCTGCTTCATCATTACTTCCACTTTCTCTTCTTTCTCACTTTTTCTTACTTCAGAATTGGGAAAGAAAGGAACTGCCAGAGATGCTTCCCGGCTCCCCTTTGCTGCCATGCACAACTTGGATTTTCTCTCCTGCTAAGACAGCATAAAGTGGGGTTCCCCAAAAGGAAATCGGGGTACTGTTAGGAAAGGACCATGAGGTTGAGCAACCAAAACACAATATCCACACAGGAATGATTCTGTGAGCTAGTCTTATCTTACATTGAGCTCCAACCATTCACAACGTAATGAAGGGGAGCTGAAAAAGCAAAGATGCTAAACAACAACAACAACAACAACAAAAAGTATATATATGCAATGTTTCATAAGAGATGAAGCTTTCCCTAACCTCACAGATCAGAAATGGAAATAAAAGCTTGATGTAACTTTCCTATCCTGTGAGTCTGCTTCAAGAATAAAATCGCTAGGTTAATTGAACTCTGACCTCTTAACATTTTCATTAAAAATGTAAAAATATTGTTTGATCATCTCTTGAAAACTAAAATGAGCTATACTTTCAGTCATTTTTGTAGTTGTCATATTTATGTTTTCATCTTTTATTATGCCCCCTGACTTTTATGATTTAGGTATATTAAATTTTGTCCTCTAGAAACAAATTGATGCTTTTCTATGACATTTCCTAAAAGACAAGTGGCTTTTTTTTTTTTCCTTTTGGCATACTTTGTGCTGCATTCTTAATTTTTTTTTAATCTTGTGAAAATGTTTTTCAACTTTTTTTCTTCATGAGAATGCTCTTCAAGTCTCTCAGAACCTGTCATGTTATACTACTTTACATACAAAATTATATATAATTATTGTAAATGCATTTACAAGTGACTAAATGGCAAATGCTTACAGATGCATACTTACAGACATGTATATATTAAATATTTACTTTATACACAAATTCAGTCTGACTCTATGTTAAGTGGATGGTTATTAACATGTCAAAATATGGTTCTGAGAGTATGATTTTATAACATCAGGATAGTTGATATGTACTGACAAGGACTGATGTCTAGAAATGTTAAGTGAAAAAATAAGCTGCAGATCAATACACATACTATAATCCTTTGAATTTTTAAAAAACATCGTAAGTACAGATTCATATATTAGGTTATAATCGGTTTTGCTGTGTTAACTAGCTTATCCTGAAATCTTAGTGATTAAACACCATGAAGATATAGTTTGCTCATCGTACATATATAACACACATATGCATGATGAGAGAAGAATGCTAATCCATATAGTCATTCAGGGACCCAGGCTTCCATCATATTGTATATGTAACATTTAGAAGATGGAGCCTCCTCAGTCTTTGCAAGAAAGGAAGAAAACTCATTATTACCATTATGCATCAGCCCAGCAATGACAAATATTACTTCTTCTTTGAAACAGGGTCTCACTCTGTTGCCTAGGCTGGAGTACAATTGTGTAATCATTGCTCGTTGTAACCTTGAACTCCTGGGCTCAAACAATCCTCCCACCTCAGCCTCCCAGGTAGCTATGACTACAGGTACATGCCACCACACTCAACTAATTTAAAAATATTTTTGGTAGAGAGAGGGTCTTACTATGTTACCCAGGCTGATTTTGACCTCCTGGCCTCAAGCAATCCTCCTGCCTCAGCTTCCCAAAGTGATGGGATTACTAGCATGAGCCACTGGGCTTGGCCTCAATTCTGTTTATAGTATATGGGCCTAAGCTAGTCTCAAGGCCAATATGAGCTACAAGGAAACTGGAATTGGGAAGAGCACATGGATATCCAGTTAACAGTATATATTTCTAACAGCACACACACACACACACACAAACACACACACACACGGGGGGGGGGGAAGAGAGAGAGAGAGAGAGAGAGAGAGATGCAAAACGCAAATTTAAAAGCTCCAGAAAGAAAAAAAAAAGTCTATCTAGTGAGTACCTTTGAGGAGAGAAGTGAAATTAGGGAAAGAATGAAGAAAAATTCTACTCTTTTATATTATATGCTTCCACATTTTTGCATTTTTAAAATAAAATCAGGTCTTACATTTGTTATTAAATAAAAATATTTTTTAAACTGTTAATTATGAGTTATTCTGAGATAATCCAGTTGAAATAAAACTGGTAAATAACTGGTTAAAAGGCAATACAAAATAGTTTCCATCAATGGCCCAGCATCAAGCATGGGCATAGTTTTCAGGGATCAGCCAGGGCTCTCTATGATTTAGTGGCTGTTGTTTGATCAACGGCTGAAATGATAGAGTGGAGAGCCTGCTGATTAAGTTCATGGATAAAGCTATGTTAACTAAAACTTCGGGAGCTGTGATTAAGATCCAAACTGGCCTGTCAGAAGTGAGCTATGGCCAAGTGTGGGGTGTGAGTATACTTGGGAGTGAGGAATGAATCTCTGAAGACTGCAAGGGTCAGACAAAAATCCTTGAGTGCCTCTGGATTCAGTGTAAATCACATGCCAGATGGATGTCTGGAATAAATGGGGTTGCTTTAAGAAATGTAGCACTGCTCAGGCATTTCAAGCTTTAAGAGAAGACAGAAAAGGAAAGAAAGGAACATATCTTCAGAGCTTGTTGTATTCAAGATCATCAGGCAAAAAAATAAATAAATTACTGAACAGGGTGGACTGTGTATCAGACCATGTACTACAGTGGTAAATAATGCAGACACTGTCATCATCTTTAAGGAGATCATGTCTAGCTGCTCTCTTTACATCCAACACTTCTCTTTCTTGGTCTCTAGGTTGACTTGTCCAGAGACCAGCAGCAAGAGACTCTTGAGAACTTATTAGAAATGCAGAATATGAGCTCAATCCCAGACCTAACGAATCAGAATCTGCTTTCTAACAAGGTCCCTCAGGTGGTTCATGTGCACATTTATTTGTGGAAAGCACAGGTCTAGGTTATATCTGCCTCCTCCAACTTACCCACCCTATTAAGGAGAAAGCCTCCTTACTTACTTTGCAATTGCCTTGTCTTTGATTTTTATCTACATATGGATAGGCAAGAGAATTGAAAGAGATAGGAGAGGCTAAGCAGACATACATAATGAAGAGAAGAATAGAGGGGGGAAATGCAAAGAGAAATATTTAGGCGGGGGAGATTATGGGAAAGTTCAGGGAAATGTAGAGACAAGAGGAGAGAGAAATGGAGGGAAATTGCAAATAAATAGAGAAAGAGATGAGGGAAAGCAAATTTGAAGAAGTTCTGCTATACAATGTCTCCATCAGCCATTCTTTGAAAGACTTCATAAGAGATTTAAATTTCTTTTTAACTATCTTTGGGTGTCACTACTAATATTTTTTATGTGAAACCAGATGAGAAGGGGCTACTACTACAAACCCTAGCTTTATATTAGTTATATATTAGTTGTCATTCCTAAGGTAGAAGGGTGGAAAAGGCAATAAAAATCTAAGACAAGTCCTATAATCTAGGAATATGCAGTTCCCATTCCATACTATTTCCAAAAAGGAAGGATTTTGTTTTTCATTGTTTCACAGTGTTTCTGTTGACTTTCATAGATCTCTGCACTCAATTATTTAATGATGCTAAATTAGAGCTAAATCCCCAAATAGCTGTCATTTACCAGTTACACCAGAAAGAGATGGACCAGATAGATCCTTCAAACTGATTTTAGCTCTGTATTTCTATGTCTAGTATGAATGGAAAACAAATTGAAAATAATCTCCAACTTGTGGAATTAAATTAGCAGTAAGAATATTCCAGCTTTGGTTTTTCGCTAAATGAATTGCTTGAACATAAACGATCATTATCCTTTCTATGTACATAACAAAGAGGATCAATTTTGAAGCCCAAATGAATGATAGTGATAGTAAAAAACGGAATTCATAAAGCAAACTTGGTAGAATATAATAACCTCAGCACCTATGGCTGCTCTGTATAATCTCCATATCAAACAAAAATCACAAAGCAAAAAATAACATGTTGTGAAAAATCTTGAATGGTATGAGAGATGAAGTGATGGTTCTCCTTGGAAAACAACTCTCATAAACATTTATTTTAAAAATAGTTTTTAGACCAGGAGAAAACATCAGAAAGAAACTCTGACTCTTTTGCTCTTTTTGGTGTTTGATTTAAACTCAAGGTTGGGGGATTCTTTTTTTTTTTTTTTCCTCTCTTTTAGATGGAGTCTCACTCTGTCGCCTAGGCTGGAGTGCAGTGGTGCAATCTTGGCTCACTGTAACCTCCACCTCCGGGTTCAAGCGATTGTCCTACCACAGCCTCCCGAGTAGCCGGGACTGCGGCACCTGCCACAATGCCTGGCTAATTTTTGTATTTTCAGTAGAGATGAGATTTCACTATGTTGGCCAGGCTGTTCTCGAACTCCTGACCTCGTGATCCAGCCACCTCAGCCTCCCAAAGTGCTGGGATTATAGGCATGAACCACCGTACCCGATCAGGGATTCTTACGACAAGAAAAATAAAGAATTTTGTTTTAACATAAGCATAGTCTTTGATGCTGCATTACCTACATGTGGTAACATGCAACCCTACTTGACTTAGATATATTACCATGCATTCAACTGCACCACAACTTCAAAGACTTTCAAGAAACTAGGTGCCCTTTCTCTCTGAGGTAGTATCTAATTAATCCATGGTAAGAGACCTTTAAAACACACACATACACACAACAGAGAGAGATGGTGAGAAAAGTGCTAAACTTTATCAAAATAGGGTACCTGTAATCAATTTGTATAGGATTTACTTCTAATTGATGGTGGGAATATCATAAAGTCTTCCACATTTAAAAAGAGAGAGAGAGAAAGGAAGGTTGCTGATCTAAATGTGCTTTACGAACGCTTTATCAAAGCTGAAACATTTCAAGTGTTTCACAGGCTCTAATACAAACATGATGGCAAGAAATTGTGTTGAGTTGATTGCTGTCCTCAATGCTCACTATGTAAACCTCCATAACACAAGCACCATATCTACTAGTAGACATGCAAGTCCTTGGGCCATGCTCCAGGGTCAGTGTGTTTTTCTGGCTTCGGGCATCAGTATATTAACTCTAATTACAGTTAATACACTATTCCTAGGTACTGATCTCCAATCCCACAGCTGCCAGATCCATTGGAGAAATTGGCCGAAAGTCAAGGCCAGGGAGGTTTAAGGGAAAGCAAAATGCTGAAATGAACAAGATGCTGTCTATCTCTTGCTTAAATGTTTTCTCATGGCTCTCAAAATTAGGGTCAAGATCTGCAGGATGAATTACACAGTCCTGCGCAGTCTGGCAGCTCCCTAGCTCCTGCTTAGCGTTTTTCCCTTAGCCGACTATTCTTCAGCCATGCTGGTTCTTTTTCCCCCATCACGGGACCTTTACCCACATCCCTGCCCCTTGCCCACTGCATTTCTAACCTCTCTCTTCCCTTCATCCATCAAGTCACAGTGCAAATGTCAAGGCATCAGGAGAAGCACAACTTCGGCATTCAAACTAGGTAGTTTGTTCCCTCTGTTATGCAATCCCACAGGACCCGCAACTTTTCCATGAGAACATCTACCACAATTGCAGTTTTACTGTTATATATGCAATTATTTTTTACTGCCTTTTCTCCCAGGCTTTAAGCTCCATATTTCTAAGTACTATCTGTCTGGCACATAGAGACTCCATAAATATTTGTTAACTGAATGAATGAATAAAACAGAGAAGAGACAGGAGTCAGCTAGTCCCGTAAGTCACCTTAATCATTTACATCTTTCAGAGTCCCTTTTACTAATATTGAAATTTCTTATTTCTGAATTGGTCTCCCCCATTTAATTATCTGATCTTCAGGTAGAGGGTCCTTGTCAGGGTCTGCCACGTATGAAAGAGCTCAAAGATCAGCTGCTTGCAGAAGAATGGGAGGAAGACACGGAGACAGAAGATGAATGATAAGAAGGAAGAAGAAAAGGTGGCAGAGAGAGAAAAAGAAGACAGAGGAAGGGTTAGTAAGTCCTTAAACATGTCAGATGAAGTACAAGAGAAAAATCCCTGATTAAAACCTTCCTCTGGAAGAAGAAAAGGCTTATGTAACCTTTCTGAAGGATATGCCAAACAAATGTGGCACACCGACAGCATATTATAAATAATACTGATTTTAAAATTGTTTTTATAAAGACAAACAGAACACTACATTTCCTGTTGGCAATACTCAAACCATTAATAATTTTGATTTCAGGTTAATACATTTTTGGGGGAAGAATAGAGGACTTCAGAGGGCATTGAGAATCACTAGAAGCTGGTGTATTGCCACTGACATTAACAATCTTTGGGAAAATTCATGATGTCACTGCTTTGAACAATATGAGGACCAGCTGTAAGTGGTATAGAATGAAGACTAATGACTAACTGTTCACATGCAAAACTCAGACTGTGGGAGAGGACTTCTTAGGCAGCACCAGACTATTAGGCCAAATTATTAGCTTATTTTAATTGAAAATGTAAAAAGACATTACACTTTGCAAGACGGTACTCAGGACAGCCATGATTTTTAGCAAAAGAATCTCATTCAGAGAATCCCCATGGTGCCAGGCTTTCAACTGTATATTACAGATATGTTACTGTTGGTATTCTGTATTTTTGTAAGATCTGGTCAAAATGCATTTGGTTCTATGATATTCTGATGGTCCACATCAGAAAGTCTTTAGTCATCTTGTATTTTAGACTTTTTACTTATATTTCCATTATTCAAGACAATGTATTTGCTCACCATCCTCTTCTAAAAAAAGGTAAGTATCATTAACATGTCACAACTCATATGTTTGTTTTTTTATTCCAAAGCCATAAACTTTTATTGAAAATGTTGTGATTCATTCACTTTCAAGAAAAGCTGTTGGAACATCTTTGTTTGACAGAGTCTCTTAAGCCAAGCCCAATATGTTCCTGACATGGTGAGCCGGACTTTTGCCAAAACAGGCAAAAGCTAAACTCTGCATGTTAGCAGCAGATGAGGCCAACAAGCTGGCTTTGGAAATGGTTCTCAAAGTAGCCACTTTTGAATCCTGGATAATAAGAAAGGATACCTCACACAGAAGCTGGTAACCATAAATCAACCAAGGTTCCTTTGTCCCTCATTTCACCCCATGTCCAGTCTGACAACCCCATTAATTTTGCTTCCAATCTTCCCCACACTACCTGAGCTACTCCAGTGCTCTCCTCCCTGGGCTTCAGGCTTACATCCTTGGCCTCTTCAATGCATTCTCTACATGGAGACCCAAGTGATCTGATAAACAGAAATTGGATAAGCTTGGATATCTGTTGTAGGGTAGTAACTATAATTGATAATAATGTATTGAATACTTGGAAATTGTTAAGAGATTAGATCTTAACTCTTCTCAAAACAAAAAATAAGTATGTGAGGTGATGGATATGTTAATTAGCTTGATTGTATCATTTTACAACATATACCTATATGAATATATCACCTCATATGCCATCAATATATGCATTTTTGTCAACTGTGCCTCAGTTTTAAAAGAATAAAAGTAAAAAGAAGCACTCTCCAAAAATAAAACAAAACAAAACCCAAAAATATGATCATATCACCGATCTGCATGAACCCTTCAATGATTTTCCTTGCACTTAGGATAAAGTAAAAGTCTTTACTCCTATTTAAAATGCCTTGCCATCCTCTCCAGACTCATCCTGTATTACTTTCCATCCTGTATTACTTTCCTTTGTATTTATTATCTTAAAAGTTAAGGTGCAGTAACACCAACACACACTTTTACCCTGGTGACCCGCGGCATCCTGGCTCACTCACCAGGTAAGCTGGGCACCATTCAGGAGTTCTGGACCGTGGAGACGTGCACAGTGGTGCCCTCACATCTTTTCATCAGTCTACATATTGCAGGTGATGTGTGCCTTTTATAGTCAAACTAAAGTCACATTATCTAATGATAACTAAATTGCCAAAATGAACAGTGGACTATGAAAGCTAATGCCTACTAAGAAACTCCAGTTAGAAGATAATACCAAAAACGGAAACACAAGCAACCACAAGAAAAAAGCAGAACAGATACTTCTCATACTCCAAATCCATACTTCTTTCATGTTAAAAACGATGACAGAATCAGATTTGCCACGATGCCAGGAAGAAAGTGATTATCAAAAAAAGCATTTGAACTTATTTTCATGTTTACTATTGTTAATAATGATCCTTAACTTTCATATATACTGAACCTTGACGTATTGATGATATGAAAATATAATTAGCAAGAACATTTCAAAGCTAAGCATACAGATTATTAATCTACTTAAGAATATAAAAGTTTTTATGTTAATAAAAATGACTTAAATATTTTTATCTTATCTTTTAAAATATTGTTTGTAACATAGTGCAAACATAATTTGTAAATAAGTAAATACATATATTTTTGTATTCCTTTCTCAAAATGTTTCTATTGCTGGGGTGGTCAAAAAGCTTAGAGACAACTAGACTCATATGTATCAGAATCATTTGTGAAACTGCTAAAAGCAATGACGCCTGCAATTCACCTCAGGGTCTCCAAGGATGGGATGCAGGAATCTGCATTTTTAAACAGATCCTTTAGAGATCTTGAAGTGTTCCCAGGATTCATTAATTCCATGCATACTGAATAAATCCTCCTGTGTACCAGACCCTTTGAGATGCTGAGGGGACAGCAGTGAACAATTTAGACAAGGCTACTGCTCTCCTGGTGCTTACATTTTAAAGTGAGACAAAGACAAGTAAATAAACAAGAGGATACTTGACATCAATACATGATACAAAGTAAATAAAATGGGGTATTAATATAGAAAGTCAGGAGCTGGATGCAATGGCTCATGCCTGTAATCCTAGCACTTTGGGAGGCCAAGGGAGAAGGACCGCTTGAGCCCAGGAGTTCGAGGCCAGCCTGTGCAACATAGGAAGACCCTGTCACTACAAAAGAATTAAAATTAATCGGTATGGTGGAGCGCACCTGTAGTCCCAGCTACTTGGGAGGTTGAGGTGGGAGGATCACTTGAGCCCAGGAGGTCGAGGCTTCAGTGAGTCATGATTGTGCTGCTGCACTCCAGTCTGGGCAACAGAGTGAGACATTGCCTCTCAAGAATAAAAAAGAAAGTCATACAGGTGTCAGGAAGGACTCTTGTGGAGATAATGTTTAGGCTGAGAGTTGAATGACAAGAAGAAGCCAGTCATGCCAAAATATGGGACCAAAGGGAACATCAGTGCAAAGTCCCTAGGTGGCAACAAATTTGTAAAATTTGAGGAAAAGGAAAAGATCATACAGCAAGCATTGAGGACAAGGATAAGATGCAAGGCGAGGTGAGGCCCTACTCCCGTCAGTTTTGGAAGGCAGGGGAGGGAGTTCAGATGTTCTTTAAAGTGAGATAGGGAACCGTTGAAGGTTCTTGGTAAAGGTACCATCTGATTTGATTTATATTTTTAAAGACGCACACTGGCTCTGTGTGGGGAATGGAATATAAGGAGGCTGGAAGGACATCAGGTGAGACCCACTGTGACAGTCAAGACTTTCAAACCTGGCCAGGTGCAATGGCTCACACCTGTAATCCCAGCATTTTGGGAGGCCAAGGCGGGCGGATCACGAGGTCAGGAGATCGAGACCATCCTGGCTAACACGGCGAAACCCCATCTCTACTAAAAATACAAAAAAATTAGCCAGAGGTGGTGGCAGGCTCCTGTAGTCCCAGCTACTGGGGAGGCTGAGGCAGGAGAATGGCGTGAACGCGGGAGGCAGAGCTTACAGTGAGTTGAGATTGCACCACTGCACTCTAGACTGGGTGACAGAGCGAGACTCTGTCTCAAAAAGACTTTCAAACCTAAGGCCAAGCTCGGAACTAAAGAAAGAGTAGCATCTGGCTGTTGAGTGAACTAATCAACAATGAAGAATTAATAAATAGTGGAACCAAAGAATGAGTCAAAGCCAGGAGTGAATTATAGTCCTAGAAACTCACCCCATATCCATTGGTGACCCTTCCAGTTGGAAGTCAGGACCACTGACCACTCCTGTTCTGGGTGCCAGCCAGTCCTCTGCTCATATTTCAGACGGAATGCATTTTATGATTAATCTTAATCCTCCTACCTCCCGTAGAAGTAAATCATCTAAATGCTTTCCTCAGGGGAGCAGAGAAGGTAAATGATCTCTCGAAATATAACCTTTAAACTTTTTTCAATGAAAGCAAATTTTTAAACCCACACATTTGAGTGGGAACTGAATGGTGGTAAATAAATACCCAACTTCTACATGTGGGATCTTTGAGGTGACCCCATGTCTGTCATCACAGAATGAAGTTTGTAACCATAGTCAATATTTCTACCCTCATCCTTGCCCTGACTTCCAAATAACAGGAGCCAGAAGTTGCCTAGGTTAAGACATGAGATGGCTGTGGTCTTTTCCACGTAAGTTATTATACACCTTCTTTTTCTTTCAGGCACCTTGCTTTTTCACTCTCAACATGAATACCTCTCTCTGATTTGCAAATCTCTTTCCAGAGTCTGTCTAAACAGTAAGGGGTTTTTTTGATCTATAGCCCAGACAAAGGTAGGATCTGTATTTCCAACATCTAGTGCGGGCTGCCTCCCTCTTGACATTAATCTTCTGCCTCTGCCAGGTCTAGACAATAGGGGTTGGAGAGCGTTAATCTAAAGATTCACCAGACAACAAGCCATAAATCTGCCTGGGGGTAGATAGACTTGTGGCATTTTCTATTTGCTCCTAAGAAGACTCTAGGCTCTGTTTGGTCCTCCATTGCCTCTGCCCTGAGAGATTGAATTACTCACAATATCAAAATTCACTTCCTCCGGAGCATCTCACACTCAGCAAAGCTGAGAAGAATAAGGCGCCATCCATTTACTTCAGGAATCAAGTTAGAAAATCCAAGGGGAGACATTGGAAAGATACAATATATTTAGTTGTTGTGAGACATTTTGTTTCCCAATAGAATAAGGTAAAGGAGATATTTCTCATTATATAGTCATGTTTCCTAGTGAACATCACTGAGATTTTTCTAATTGCCATATCTACTTTTTCTTATCTGGGTTAGAGTGAAAGTTTCCAATTAAGACCAAAACTATAAGGTGTTCACAAGAGAATACTACCAGTAAGCTGGATATTTGCTGTACATTTTCATGAAATCCAAATATTAAAAAGCAAATCTGAAAAGTGTGCCTAATGATAGATAGGCAATTGTGTCTGCAAAATCAAAGGCATCATTATATCTTGTCTGCATGCACAACTGATAAATTATTTCCCATTAAAAGTTATTTTGAATTTTTGTTTTGACTTTTGTTTCCCCTGAGATTAACTGGACCATCAATGTGTGTGGGTGTACGCATCTCTGTGTGTGCATGCATGTGCATGTGCCTCCCTCTGTGTGTCTCTGTTATCATGTCTCCACTTTCTTCCACCTCCCTTTCTCTCTCTCCCTCCCGCCCTGTTTGTGTCCATCTGTCTATCTGTCTCTCTCTCCCTAAAAAAACACCATAGCCCTATTAAATAAGTTGCATCCCATAACCCTTCTACTTGTTCTGGCTCAAGAGAACACCTATTTTAGGGTACTCATCCTATGGATAAGCCGACTACTTGAGATATCTTCTAGTCTAAGAACTCCATAATTATTAGGCAATTCCCTATATCAATTAAAGAAATGTTTTCATGCACATCTCCAGATTGAGCTTTGGCTCCATTATACTCCTGGGATCATTCATATGCTGACATCACTTTAAAAAGACACCCCAGTGTGTACAGAAAGATGAACTTCATTTCATGTGCCAACAACGAGATAGACTGGATAAAGAAAATGCGGTACATATACACTATGGAATACTTTGTAGCCATAAAAAGGGATGAGATCATGTCCTTTGCAGAGACATGGATAGAACTGGAAGCAGTTATCCTTAGCAAGCAAACTAGTACAGGAACAGAAAACCAAACACTGAATGTTCTTTCCTATAAGTGGGAGCTGAATGATGAGAACACATGGACACATAGAGGGAACAGCACACACTGGGGCCTGTCAGTGTGGTGTGGGGGGATGGAGAGCATCAAGAAGAATAGCTAATGGATGCTGGGGTTAATACCTAGGTCATGGGTTCATCTGTGTAGCAAACCACCAAGGCACCCATTTACCTATGCAACAAACCTGCACATCCTGCACATGTACCCCAGAACTTAAAAGTTGAAGAAGAAAAATAAACACAGATTGAGTTGGTAGTGGATTCTTAGAGCTGTGTTTAGAAGAACTCTGAGGCTATCTCCTTCCTTAACAGGAAAGAGTGCCAAAATCATCAGGTCTTATTTCTACAGGAACGGGAACTTAAACAAGGACGCCAGTTACCTTTCTCCAATCTGTTCCTTTGTGTGTTTTCTACTGACAGGCTTCATCTTAGACACATACTTCACCCCATCACTTGCTAGCCTCTCTTAACCAAATATTTTGCTCCCATTTTTTCAGCTTACCTCTACATGAGGGGCTAGACCCTGGAGTGTCCCTTCAACCTCAATTGACCTGTGATATGGCTCATGATATGGTTCATTCGTTATGTTCCAGTTTCCAGGCTAATTCTGTAAGTACTTTGTTTTAGAGTAAGACTACGTGAGAATGTCATAATGAATTATGCTTTTGGAATAATATGTTTACATTTTAACTCAATTGTGGGCTTTAAGAGGCATGATGAATAAACTTTCTCACACACATCTGCACTCACAGACTTTCGTGGCTTATTGCATCATACGCAAACGGCCAGGCCCACTTTATGATATCAGCTCAGGAATGGCATGCTAACTTTCTGTGCTCATGAAAACAATGATCAAAAATTCTGGTCACCTCAAGATTAAGGTGCTACAAAAAAATCAGCTATCAACCTGTGCACAGAATGGGCCAGCATCTTGTGAGCATACAAAAGAGGTCTGGGTTGCAATTTTTACCATAGCACAATTTACCCATTAAAACTAGCTCAACATTCCCCATTAATTACTCATGCACATTTCAGTTCTTTTGAAAATTGGTAACAAAGATACACAGCTTAAGAAATAAACTACCTATACAAAAATAATCTAGGAGGAAAGAGAGAGTCACATGTGGCAAATAAACATTTGTAATCAGTACTATAAATTAATCACGAAACAGATTATCTGGAAACATACAAAATCATCCTCTAAATTGTTCTCCTAATGTACTAGCTCTCCACTGACTCATTGCTAAATTATTTGCTAGTGAATGAATTTTCTTTTCTTCAAATGCTTTTTGAGCTTAGAGAAGTTGGCATAGACAAAATGCTTTCTGCCAGGGGTGAGGTTATATCCCCACAACCCTGAATCAACTGGTTATAAAAATCAAAGAATTCTGCTGAACCACAAGGAAGTTTTCTCTTGTGGTTATCGGCCATTTATTTTTGCCACATCTTCTTTACCATTCTGAAATAAAATTCACAGATAATATAACCTACTGACATGTAATTTAAATAAACAAACAGGTATTAACTAATATAAAGGAAAGAAAAAAGAAAGTCATGTATTATAATATGCATTTAATATTTGCATGTTTGGGCTCTAACCTGGAAATCATAATAAAGCAGTCAGATGATTTCATCTGTACATAGAAGCACAAGAGCTACCGATACTCCCCAATCCTTGGAGCAATCAAAATTGCATCCATGTATTTGCTATACAACTCCTAGAGAGAGGTGATTTCACTGACACCCACAATTTCCACAACACTAAATGGTTGGTTTGATAGCCTCTTTTCGATATATATTTTTTTCAGGCTGAATTCGTTGTTGGTCTGGCTAGTGGTATCATGGCCATTGATGAGACCTTGAGACCACACACCCTCTAAGTCTTTACATCTCTGTTTTTATTTTTATTTTTTAGGACTAGTGTCTTGCTCTGTCACCCAGGCTGGAGTTCAGCGGTGTGATATGGCTCACTGCAGCTTCAAACTCCTGGGTTCAAGCAATTCTCCTAACTCAGCCTCCCAAGTAGCTAGGACTACAGGCATGTGCTACCATGCTTACCTAATTTTTTAAATTTTTATGGAAATGGAGTCTCGCTTTGTTGCCCAGGTTGGTCTCAAACTCCCAGCCTCAAGCAATCCTCCCACCTCAGCCTCCCAAAGTGCTGTGATTACAGATATGAGCCACTGTGCACAGCCTCACCTCTGTTTCTAAGTATGGTTCTCCAAAAGTCCAATTCTAATGAAATAAACATAGAAACCTGTCAGTTCCATGGCCTGCCACAGGACTGTACCTGTAGAGAAAAATGGCAAAAATTTAAGGAAAAAAAAACAGCCCACTCCACAGACATACTGAGATTTGTCTTTTAGGCAGAAGTTGTAAGGTTTTCTCTACTCCCCTTGAGATGGGGCACTGAAACTCCAAAAGACATTTACCTTGTGATATCTGAATCAGGAGAGCGGCTTGCTTGTGTCCACAAATGATCAGTATCATTCTTGAGCTTCCACACTGGATTCTGTTTCTCACCACGGAGAAAAGTAAACTTCTCCTTATCTGACTGTGAAATGGGAACCCGAGGTGGGGGAATGCCCTCACCTGTTGTGAAAGGGGATGAGTAAGTTCTCTTTTTTACTGCTTAATGCTTCTAAGAGAAAGAGGCACGCATTATTCCCTCTGGGTTGTCCTTCTTAAGTTACCCTGGAACAAAAGTCAGTTTGCATTTCTTTTCTGGTGAATCACAGAGATAAAACGAAAACAGTGAAAGCACTTCAAAACGTCAACGGTATGCTTCCCCCCTAGCTGTAGACCTGTGATGAGATATCATAATTGCTATTGGTATCATTGATGTTTTGCATTCCTGTACTATTGTAGAAGTGTCATTGTACACTCTATACACACGATCCTACTTGATCCTTTACTGCAAGGGATATAAAAAAAGTCAGTGTTATTAACATCATTTTAAAGATGATGACACTGAGACTGAGAGAAAAGTAATTTGTCTAAAGCCCCATGGTTACCAAGTGGCCATTCAAAGAGAAGGATTCATGTATTGGGCTAAGAATACTTTGCTCTTTCTATTCCACCACTGATTTACCAGAAGACACCCCTTTGCCCCTTGGATAATTTGCCCCCTGAAGAGAATGGATCATTTCCGTGATTGACCCTCAAGTAGGCAATAGCTAAAAATAATATCGCAAACCAAGTTCTATACTTTCGACGTTGGGAAAACAGGACAAGGGCACACGTGGGTAATGTCAAGACCCAAATTCACACAAAGTATATTTCAAGAGAATTAGTCACTGTCTCAAAGTGTTGCCTGCGTTAGAAAATTATTGTCTCTAGTTTTTAGACTCCACCATCTTCAATGTAGGAGTTTTACTTCAGGATAACTCTTCTCATGGTCACAAAATGGCTGCCAAACAGCTCCAGGCTTCCTACGGGGATGAAACAAGATCTGGCAAGAAAGAGACGATCTATTCCTGAGTTTAAGAGTGAAATAGAATTTTCTTCTGGAAAAATTGTGGGAAGTCCCCTAGCCAGTCACACTATTTTCATCAGCCAGAGCTAGGCCTTATGCCCACCCTTAAAATAATTTATTGGCAAGAGGAATTACTCAATTGACTGAAACACATCAAACTGACCCTTTGGCTGGAGGGAGGGTCCTCTTCCCTGAAGGGAGATAGTAAGATATCTGGGGGGAAAAAATGGGGTTTTATTGAAAAGAAAAGGCCAGGTATCGTGACTCATGCCTGTAATCCCAGCACTTTGGGAGGCTGAGGCGGGCGGATCATGAGGTCAGGAGTTCAAGACCAGCCTGGCCAATATGGTGACACCCCGTCTCTATTAAAAATACAAAAATTAGCCGGGCGTGGTGATGGGTGCCTGTAGTCCCAGCTACTTGGGAGGCTAAGGCAGAAGAATCACTTGAACCCGGGAGGTGAAGGTTGCAGTGAACCAAGCTCGCACCACTGCACTCCAGCCCGGGTGACAGAGCCAGACTCTGTCTCCAAAAAAAAGAAAAAGAAAAGGAAAATGACACACACACACCTCTCTCTCTGTGTGTGGAGGGAGAATGCAATGTTGTCTACCACATAAGTTTGTACAAGCTATGAAGAAATTTCCATTTTCTAAATTTCCTTCTTCTGAGGATCCTTCGAGCACTTCTTTCACACTTCGTATCTTCCAGATAGTGCTGGGTTTTTTTGCTTCTTTCCTAAGCTGCATTCTCTTCTAGTTTTGTTGTTGATACAGAACTATCTGTCTGATTGCCTCTTCTCTGAGGCTGCCAAGCCATGGGATTGAGCAAGTTTCTAAGTTTGGCCCCTTAGAATTGGATTTTTAGAAAATCATACTTAAAAACAGAGATGAGAAATCTTAAACTATGTGGTCTCAAGGTTTCATCAATGGCTATGACATTGCTAGCCAGTCCAATAATGAATCAAGCCAAGAGACAATATCAATATATAGTGTGTTTAAAATGTTCACTCAGTTGTGAATCATTATTGATAATACATTTTAAAGGCATTTTTTACTGTTTACCAGGTGCCCGGTGTTGTGCTAAGTGCTCTGCATGCATGACTTACGTCACTGTCACATTTCCCTCACAGGAAGGTAATATTTTCCTCATCCTTGCTTGACTTATGAAGAAACTGAGCCTCAGAGAAGTGAAGAGACTTACCTTCTCAAGGTCTTACAGCTAAAAGTGGCAGAACAGGTCCTTGAACCCATGCTTCTCTGACTCCACAATACTCTTAACCGCTATTTTATGTTTTCTTCCAGATGTTCAGAAGCCTAGTGAATGAGTCGATGCGATGATTAATCAGCTTCCATGTTCAGAATTACTGATAGCTCTGGCCTTCCTAATAGCTCAGTGAGTATGAACATTATGATATTTTACCCTCACAGAGTTCCTGAGTACTGAAAGTGGGCTGGGTCATCAGCACCACAGCTGTAAGTCACCAGGTGAGTCAATCAAAGGAAGAGCCTAGAACTATTAATAAAACAAGAGTCTTCAGACTCCTAGCCAGTGCGCTCACCTGTAGATCATGAAATGCCTTACCCAGGACATGAATCACTCTCCCATCAAGTTCCAGGGTTCTTACCATCATCATCTCAGAACCTCTTCACACCTCCCTGGTAAATATTAGGTAATGATGTTAACTTTGATAGAAAGAAGCAAACCTGGTGGGTCACGGTGGCTCATGCCTGTAATCCCAGCACTTTGGGAGGCTGAGGCAGGCATATTGCCTGAGTCCAGGAATTGCCTGAGACCAGCCTGGGCAGCATGTTAAACCCTGCCTCAACAAAAAACACACAAAAAAATAGCCTGGCGTGGTGGTACATGCCTGCAGGCCCAGTTACTTGCAACACTGAGGTGGGAGGATCCCTTGAACCTGAGAGGCAGAGGTTGCAGTGAGCCAAGATTGCACCACTATTCTCCAGCCTGGGTGACAGAGTGACACCTTGTCTCAAAACAAAGAAAGAAGCAAACTTGATAAGGGAGAAGTGTGGTGGTTTTTTCATGCCAACAAGACAAGTTATGGTACCATAGCCATAAAAGGTATCCAAATGCCCCCTCCACACCCTGATTATAGAAGCCTTTCTTGGAATTCTCGCTTGCTTGAAGAGATCAGTAAAGTATCTGGTTATGCTCTGTCCACAGGGCAAGATTGCTGATGCCACATGCTTTCTCCAATCATTCAAAACAGCGTCTTTGTCAGCCTGTCAGCCCTACTGAATCAAAGTGATGCTGCAGAAAGGAGAGAGCAAAGTCAGGAGAGAGAAACATATATAACAACTGTTCTGAACACGACCTCTAATCCAGTAACAATTGTCCTAATTTCAGAGTGCTAAGGAAACAGTGTCCTCACTGGTGGGTGAAGTTCAGCTTCTCTTCAGGAGGAGGACCCATGCAAATCATTGTTTTTCCTTTCTAAGTATCTACTAGATACTTTCCAAAGGGTTAATCAGCTTTAACATGGGGTGATGCCACTGTGCTAGTCTAAAATCTATGATTTGCAGATGGAGATTGGTGGGATCAACCACAAAGTCTGTCATCAAACAAAACACAGTGTGTTCACCTCTGGTCACTGGTTCAGATTCGGGGCAGCCTGCCCCTTTGGCTGGAGGTAGAAGAACACTTTGGTAACTGTTGTGAGTGTGGCAGTGCAAGCTGACTAAGTTGATGTCCCCTTGGACTTCTATTTGATATTTCTCCTCTGGTATTTGTATGGTACAGGTTTTGGGCAGTTGAATGAGAATATGTGGGGACTGATCTTAGAAAACCAACATAAGTCCAGGCACGGTGGCTCACGCTTGTAATTCCAGCACTTTGGGAGGCTGAGGCGGGTGGATAACTCAAGGTTGGGAGTTCGAGACCAGCCTGGCCAATATGATGAAACCCTGTCTCTACCAAAAATACAAAAATTATCTGGGTTTGGTGGCGGGCACCTGTAGTCCCAGCTGCTCAGGTAACTGAGGCAGGAGAATCTCTTGAACTCAGGAGGTAGAGGTTATAGTGAGCCAAGATCACGCCACTGTACTCCAGCACTCCAGCCTGGCTGACAGAGCAACACTCCATCTCAAAAAAAAAAAAAAAAAGAAAAAGAAAAAGAAAAGAAAAGAAAATCAACATAAATCAGACTGTTACCTTCTATCCCTTCTCCCTGTCTACACAGGGGGAGAATGCACCCTCTTATAACACATTTACTACACCTCTGCCAGTGATCTTTCACACATGCAGCAGCTGAATTGTCACTTCTTCAAAGACACATCCTTGAACATTAATCTGAAGGAGCCATCCAGCATTATATTCTTCCCAATGCTGATCTCCAAGTGAACTTTCCCTTCCATTGTTTATTACCAGTTTCCCCCAAATAGAACATAAATTATTTGAGAACTGGAACCTGACCTGTTACACCAGTTAAGATGAGCTTCCTCTGCTGGTCATGGAAAATCTAAACTAACAGTGACTCAAGATCAAAACTTACTTCTCTCTTGCATCCAGAGGTAAGCAGTCCAGGGCTGCTAAGGTGGCTCCAAGATCTCTAAGGGGTTCAGGCACTCTCTCTCTCTTTTTTATTCTCTTTCCTACAAGTCTTTTATCTTCAGGCCCAGTCATGGCATCTGTTTTCCAACCAGGTGAAAGGAAGACTGGGTAAAAAGAGGCAAGATCCTCTGTCCTTTAAATATTCTTCTGCTTACATCTTATTGGTCTAACCTAGTCACATGGTCATGCCTTCTGCAAGGGAGGCTGGGAAATGTAGCCTATATTTCTGCACAGGGCCAGACAAAAAGCAGGGGTTTTATTATTGCAGAAGAAGAAGAAAACTGATACCTGAAAGCAGTTAATCTCAGAAACTTATGTCGTATTTGCTGCTCTATACCCACTATCTGACCAATCTCTGACATAAAGGTCCCCAAAATATCTGTTAAATGAAAATAAGTGAATGAATGCCATTCGTTGGTTTATATTCTCTAACCCTTCCCAGTGGTGGTAGAATTAAGACCCAAATCCTTAACGCAGACTACAAAGCCCTGTGTGATCTGAATCTTGCCCCTCTCTCCAGCCCTGTTCCATTCTTCCACTCCTCCTACCCTCTGTTGGCTCTAGCTATGTTGACTTCCTTCAATTCCTGGAATATTCCTGGCTGTCTCCATGCACATGGCATTTCCTCTGTCTGAGATGTCCTTCCCTACTCTCTTATTCTAGGCATTTTCTACTCTTTGCTTTTTCCTTTTCTATCCTGAACACCTAGAAAAGTATCTAGGGTATACGAGATGCTCAATAATTACCTCTTGACTGACTGAACCTCAACACGTACTTCCTCAGGGAGGGTTTCCTAACTCTCTAGACTGAGTTGAGTTCCATATTGTATAACCCCATAGCCTCCTGGACTTTTCCTTTGTGAGACTCTGTACTCTTAAAATTATTTACTTAGTTATTTAGAAGTATTTTTGGGAGATGTCAGCCACCCTCACTAGATGAAGATCATGGAGGGGAAGGATTATGTAACTGCCATTCTCTGCTAGATCCCCAGAGCCTAGCAAAGTGTATGGCACACAGTAGGTGCTTCATAAATACTTGTTGTCTATGAATGAATGCCTACCTTGTGTAAAACTGCTATATGACATCTTGGTGAGTTGATTCAAACAAGTATTCCTTGTTCTCATGGAGTTTATAAGATAGACACATGAACATAAATACACATTCAGGAAAAGTCTATACAATTACATTTAATTGAATTAAATAGGCATTTAATGAGGACCTGCTTTGTGCCAAATGATTAAAAGTATTGACCCTCAGGAAGCTCACAGTGTAATGAGGACTATAAATTGCTAATCACCCTGCAATAACTGTTTCCCGTTTTTCTCTTTAATAGAATCTCCACTGCCAACTCAAGTGTTAGTGAAGAACATGGCTGCCTTGCTGAGGTCTAGTGTTTCCAACCTCCCTTTTAATCAAGTATAAACACATGACCAAATCTGGCCAATGGGATGTGAGCAGAGATGATACATGCAACTTCTAGATTATGATCTTATGAAGGAAGCTGCTTGCATTCCCCCACTTATCCTTTCCTCCCTTCACAGTGGCTGGGAGATGACAGTAACTCTAGCTATTTTCTTGTGCCCAGAGATGGAAGCCACACATTTAGGATGGCACAACTACTCTGGACTATTCATCCTTGGACTGTTCTGTGAGGGAGAAACAAAACTTCCATCTTCTTTAAGCCACTATATTTTGGGGTTTCTGTTATTGTAACCTAACTTATACCCAAATAGAGGGGGTAGCCACATATGATGGCTTACACCTGCAATTACAGTGCTTTGGGAGGCTGAGGCAGGAGGATGGCTTGAGGCCAGAAGTTTGAGATCAGCCTGGGTAACACAGCAAGACTTTGTCTCTACAAAAAATAAAAACAATAAAATTTTAGGGCATGGTGACACAAGCCTGTAGTCCTAGTAATTCAGGAGGCTGAAGTGGGAGGATCACTTGATCCCAGGAGTTTGAGGCTACAGTGAGATATGATTGTGCTGCTGTACTCCAGGTTGGGCAACAGAGAGAGATCCTGCCACTAAGAAAAATAAAAACAAAAAAATAGAGGACTGGGCGCAGTGGCTCAAGCCTGTAATCCCAGCACTTTGGGAGGCCGAGACGGGCAGATCACTAGGTCAGGAGATCGAGACCATCCTGGCTAACATGGTGAAACCCCATCTCTGCTAAAAAAAAAAAAAAAATACAAAAAACTAGCCGGGCGTGGTGGCAGGCACCTGTAGTCCCAGCTACTCCAGAGGCTGAGGCAGGAGAATGGTGTAAACCCAGGAGGCAGAGCTTGCAGTGAGCTGAGATCCAGCCACTGCACTCCAGCCTGGGCAACAGAGCGAGACTCCATCTCAAAAAATAAATAAATAAATAAATAAAGAGAGGAGGCAAGCAAACACAATAGAGTATGTTAAGTACAGTAACAATGGAATCATAGAGGGGAAGCCTAATCTTACCAAGACAGTAGTGTTTAAAGATGAAAATTGGGCACAATCTAAATTTCCTCTAAGTCATCCAGAAAGCACAGTGATAGTCAATGTTTCTCATGACCCTTAAATTATCCTTCCATTTATTCCTGCAGAAGGTTGAGGAAGTCATAACTGCCTCCTAAGCAGTTATGTTTCTGTGTGGGCAAAATCCCTGAAATTATTCACTCATTCTTCCTCTGTGTTTTACCTTCCCACCTGGCTAAATTTCATTCACTGCCTCTTTATGGGTAAAGCATTAGGGGTGTCAACTGAGTATGCTTGAAGTCAGTTAAGACAGATGGGCATATGATGGTCCTCCTACAGAAGTGGCCTAGAAGACTGAATGCTTCACTCTATGTGTGAGGAGTAGGACATGGAAAGTTTAATAAAAGAGCTTTGCAGGATTTCACATGAAAAAGGAAAATGAGTTGTTCATATCTATAACATGACATGAGATTGAAGATTTTTAGCTTACTAGATTTACTAAGGCTCCTATGTGATCCCACCGTGGATGACCTTGTATATGCCATCACTCATGGGATCCTTTTCAGAAGTCATGATAAATTTCAGTAACTAAGGTTATGGGAGCACTGGCACTAAAAGGGTCCATGTATTTATGATGTGTAACATGCTGTGGCATGGGTGTTGTCAAAAGCACTGGACAGGAACTATTGCATGTTGCCTATAATAACCTCTTACAAGAAAAACCTTTATAAGTTTCTGGTTTGTCAAGCAAGTAGACTTTATTGCAAATAACAAATTCATTTCTGTAATAACAATTTTGTTAAACCCTCATGGAAATTGAATTATAATTTAGATAATTATGAGAGAATGAGCTGTTTGGAAAAACTTAGCACATCCTTGCCTTTGAAGGAAACAAAACGTCACCTAACTGATAGATGTTTTAATTTCTCACTTTAGCACATCCACGTGCTTATAATGAGGGTTACTGCCAGTAAATTCACGTCCTGCTTCAAATCTGCTCTGGTGCATGTTTCATCTTAAAATAGAACCCGACAGTCTATAAATCATTATACTTTTCTCTTGATAACTCTTAAAGTTGTGGTGAGAATTAAGTAAGTTGGTAATGTTAACTACCTGTATCAATAACCCAGTTAGGAAAGATCATTTATCCTCCCTGTAGATTACCTGCAAAAATGGCCTCCCACAATTCCATCTGTCTAACACACATGCCATCTTTCCCACCAAGAGGTGTAGTCCATTTCTCCAGCCCTTAAGCCTAGGCTGGCCTCATGACTCTCTTTGATCAATAAAATGGAACAGAAGGGATGTTATATGACATCTATTAATATTTTTGGGCCTATACCTTAAGAGACGTGACAGGGTCTGCATTTGGCCTCCTGGGATCCAGTCTTCATGTGAAGAAGCTTGGGCTAGATTATTCAATGATTAAAGAACACATGGAGAGACAGAGAGGGTCACCGAGGCCCTGGCAGTTCCATCTACCCCAGCCGAAGCCCCAGGCATGTGAGCAAAGCCATCTTGCAACCTCCAGCTCTAATCAAGCTCTCCCCACTGCTCTTTTCCACCTCCACCCCACCTCTCCTGCCAACAGCACATGGGGCAGAGATGAGCCTCCCATGCCAAGCCACCCATCCCAAGCCCTGGCCAACTTGCAGAATTGTGAACAACTAAGGGGTTGTATTATTTTTTGAGATGGAGTTTCGCTCCGTTGCCCAGGCAGGAGTGCACTGGCACGGTCTTGACTTACTGCAACCTCTGCCTCATGGGTTCAAGCGATTTTCCTGCCTCAGCCTTCCGAGTAGCTGGAGTCACAGGTGCCCGCCACCACGCCCGGCTAATTTTTTTTTTTTTTTTTTTTTTTTTGTATTTTTGTATTTTTAGTAGAGATAGGGTTTCACTGTGTTAGACAGAATGGTCTGGATCTCCCAACCTCGTGATCTGCCTGCCTTGGCCTCCCGAAGTGCTGGGATTACAGGTGTGAGCCACTGCACCTGGTCAAGTGATTGTGATTTTTTTAAGCCTCTAAGTTGTGGGGTGGTTTGTTATATAGCCATGGGTAACTAAAACAGATGAAGAAACTGGATCACAAAAGGCCACTGGCTTAGCTAGCCAAGTAGCAAAGCTAGGATTTGAACCCAGGCAACCCAGAAGCAGAAACCACACCTTTAACCACCATCCTATGTTGATTGGTTAGATATAAACAAAGAACAGCACGGAATGAGAAGGCAGATCAAAACCACAGTCTAAATGGTGGGTACAAATAAAGCAAGGGAAAAGAACAGTAAACAAAACAAAAAAAGATCAGTCCAGAGATCTGAGGTAATGGTGTCAAGAAAAGTGCATAGGAACCATCATGATTTCCAACATGTATTTTTGCCCTTTAAGTGCTGCCTAAGTCAGGATACATGCCTACCTTGATCTTCATGCACATATTCTGTCCTTTAGGTGTCTCTTAGGAAAGGCAGCAGTTCAGAGTTTGAACTCTGCCTGATGGGGCTTAAGATTTGAGATACCTAATACCTAGCTGGCATTAGGTATTGCAAATCTCAAGCCACCTCATCTTAGCTGGGTGCTCTCCTCATATCACTTAACATCTCTGAACCTCAGTCCATCCATCTGTAAAGTGGGTACAACACTGTGATCTAACTTATAAATTGTTATAAGGATTAAATCTAACAATATACTCATGGTTTCATCTCAATAATGGAAACTATTACTTTGATGGAAACTTGCTCTGGCCCAGAAACCTTCCTCCTTGCATTTTTGGCATTATATTTTGACTTGGTTTCACAACTTCTATATTGCATCTCTAAATCCATGTGCCATGACAGTCACCAGATGTCTGCCATCCTCCAACATTGCTGCAGGCTAATCCTGAGGCACAGACTGCTAAACTGCCATACCTGTTTGGCCTACAGGTTCAGGAAACTCTATTTTAAGCCCCTGACTGATTGCCAAATATGAAACCCCCTTTCCAACCCAGGAATCTCATTTTGCATTTCTTGCCATGTTAAACAGTAAATAAATTACCTCCTGAACAAGCCAAAAGCACTTTCAAAAGGCCCTTCCCTTTTCTTTCTTCTCTTCACATCAATCTTTGTTGCTAGTCAGGTCATTTTTTTAACAACTTCTAAGCTCTCTGCTCCCATGGGCATCTGATACAGTCTGCGTTCTCTTAGCCTGTTATGCCCCAGTCCTCCCTCTCTTTTCCCATTATCTTAAATTCCCAGACTACTAGAGTGATACCAACAAGCTGACAACTCACTTGCCTGCCAGACCCCTTCCAAGCACTCATTAATTCAGTTGGGTCAAGTGTAACATGCCTTCCCCCCGATGCAATTCCGTTCCCTCAATTTTCATTTTCCAGGCAAGGTGCCTGCATCGTGGAATGGCCATGATGAATTAGTTTTTACCTTAATTTATTCCAGCATACATAAAGAAAGCATGAGGATTCCAATTTCCTTGATTAATGTACCATTCCACTCCACAAGAGCCTTCATTTTTAGTTCCTAATCACTCTCAGAAATGTGTGATCTTGTTAGCTACCACATTCCACCTAGGAATGCTATTCTTTCCCTAAGTTCCCTCAGACTCAACTTGGAGCTTCACCCTCTGAGCTGGGATGTCTTGAAAACCATCCTTCACCTTAAGTTCCACAATAAATTTTGTATCTTTGCCCCCTTCTTGGGATATCATGAAAAACATACATTTAGAAGAAATATAGAACACACTTTAAGAGAATCTGGCCCCATCCAGTGAAAATGTCTCACTTTTACAGCAGGGAGAAACAATTCCTACAGCATAAAGAATCAGTGGCTTCTACCAAAAATAATGGTAGCGCTTCCAGAGGGTTTCCATAGAAATAGAAAGGATATTTTACTCAGAAAAGGGGAATAAAGGCCAATGACATGTGTTCACTCTCTGAAAACGTGAAAAACAACAGATGAAAAGACAAATCAAAGGTCTCCTCACCAGCCTCTCTTTCTTAAATAGATGAGAGAGATGGAGGCCCACATCGAGCTAACCCAACCCTGACAGCTATTGGAGAGTAACAGGGAGATTAGATGAAAGTGTCAGGAAGAAAATACAAAGATGATATTTTTGTTTCAAAGCCAATTTTCCATATTTTTATCACAAAGTATATAAAAATTATAGAGTAGGTCAGGGGACTGGGAAAGGCTTTCTTTGTTCACTAAATATCAGAGTCTATCAAAAATGTGAGCTCCTTCCTTTCTTGGGGATCTGGCACATTGAAAGTAGGAGGAGCAAAGACGGAGATAGGGACAGGAACCTGGTGAGAAATGGGCTGCACCATCCGTCTAGTTGAAGTCAATGCTTTTATTAAAGGCAGATTGATACTTGAGATGCTTCCCTCATGAGAATGCTCATGTCTGCCTCTATCCCTTTCTCCTGGCCTGGCCACATGCAATCACATCCCTTCACACATGATATTTGATGCTTTGGGAACATTGCTCGTATTAGTCTCTTTTTTGATTCCCCACATCCCCCTTGAAATCCTATTTGACCTGCATAGCCAGTTCAGATACATTCAGTATCTCCATGAAGACTTCTTGGTGTATTTAGCTGCAATTTATTGCTCCTTCATTGGAATCCCATCATCCTCATCACTGAAGCTATCATTTATTGAATGTGGCTGTTTTTCCCCCTTGTGTTCCATTATTCAGCAGACATTTAGAGGGTATTAAACACGTACTGATTACTACCTGCTTGTGGAGGGGGAGGAAGGGGTGAGGAATAAGGAGAAATAAAACTTGTGTTCTCAAGGAAACATCTCTCAGAATGTCATCATCATCGTTAAATATTGAATCGTGACAGCTACACCATGTCTGATTCATTTCCTACCTATGTGTGCTCTCCCACATGGTCTTACCCTCTTGCAGTTAGGTAAGGCCATGTGACTAGTTCTGACCAGCGGGCTGTGATAGCTGTCCCTTCCTATCTGAAGCACTTAAGAGCTGGGGGGGAATAATGATCCCCCTTCCCCCAAGCTCTCTCTTGCTTTTCTTAAAGCACTGCATTGAAGTGGCAAAATCACAAGTTTGAGGTGGCCTAGATCAGTGATCAGTCAATGAATGGGTAGTAATTGCCCTGGGGAGTCAGCTGGCTCACAGCAGATTTTGTGTTGATGAGAAAAAAACTTTTGTGGAATTGAACACCTGTGTTTTGGGAAGATCTCAATGTAAAATTACCTGAGATTTCTGCATTCTCAAAATGCAGGAAATTCCAATCCTAACAGAACAAAACAGGCTCCTATTGTGAGTTGAATTTCATATCCCACTCCCCCCAAAATGACGTCCTAACCCTCATGGAATGGGATTGGCACCCTTACAAAAGAAGCTTAAGAGTCTGTTTGTCCCTTCCAGTGAGTGAGGACACAACATGGCGCCATCTTGAAAGGAAAGTGCAAATCTTCACCACACACTAAATCTGGTGGCACCTTGATCTTGGACCTCCCAGGCTCCACAACTGTGAGAATAAATTTCTATTGTTTATAAATGACCTAGCTGGTTGTATTTTGTGATGCCAGCCCAGATAGACTGAGGCACTGGAAGAGAGCTAAAAGCACCTATATAAGGTCTCTTGGCCTCAGGCTATAACTCCAACTCCCTGTGTAACCTTGGGCAAGTTACTTCCTTTCTTTTTGTCTCCATTTTTAACAATAATGAAGTAGCTCCTTTGTAGTCTGAAATGAAGATTACATGAAATAATGCCTGTTAAAACATATAGCACAGATAGTACATAATAAAGACTCAAAAATTTTATAACTATTATTAATTTTTCAGGGCAAACAAACACAAGAGAGAACAAGGGAAAAGCTTACAAACTTAATGGAAGCCTCAATAATCAACTTTCTCCTGTTCATGATTATACCTAGTCCAATAAGATAGCTATTAGATACATGTGAGTATTTAAATTCAAATTAATGAAATAAAATGAAATGAAAACTTAAGTTTTTCAGGCACACTAGCCAAATTTTAATAGCCACATGTGGCTACTAGCTGTGAGTAGAATATTTCCAGGATTGCAGAAAGTTCTACTGGACAGCAATGTTGCCACCTTTGCTGCTTGAAGGCCTTAGGTAGAGACTTTCCAGACACAGAAGCCCAGATGCCAAGGGGGTGTTTTCCTTTCAGCTTATAAAGGATTTCCAATGCTGCATCAGTAAATAGACATCTTAAAAAATCCCTTTATCAGCAGTAAACATAAAACTCAGTTTTTATCACAACTTCAAATAGAATGCATAGCTACCAAGAATTTTTCATCTACAGCCAGAGATGCTATAAGCCACAAAATGGAGTGTGTATTAATCATGGCAATACCAGTGTATGAATAACTTCTTTAGTAATATCCACAAAAATGCAAAGGGCTTTCAGTTTTAGGAACAAGAACTGGTACAAACACATGTAAACCAAGTCCCAGATTTACTGTGAATAAAAAGAGACCATTCTGGTGTAACATGTTGACCACACAAACATATTTTTAAGTTTCAGAACCTAGGCTGAATTAAAATCCACATGGAAGATTATAGCCAAAATAGGGAAAAATACAATAATAAGTGACAGAACAGAAATCAAAGTGACAATGTAGTTTTTAAGTTTCCAGTTAGATGTCACCTAAAATGTCTTGTTCACTGTAATTGGCCTCTCAAGAAGACATTATGCAAGGAACAGCTCAAGAGACAGCCCGTGATGTCTCTCATTTTGATACAATTTCTGGAAGGGGGAAGAATATAATCAAGTCACTTCTCTTCCAATCAAAAGGGGGATACCATGGTTCAAGAAAAAAAAATCAAAATAGAGAAATAAACTTTATGTTCTACTAATCAGAGATGAAATTCAGAAGGATGATTGGACTTTTAGAAGAGAGTTCAAAAAACCCATTTAACTCCAAGCATAAGAGGGCAATGAAGTCATGATGCTAATAAGCAGAAGTGTAGATAAATGGAGTTTAGGTCCTCCTAAGCATTTCATGGCAAGAGAAAGGCCTGACCAAGAAACTAGAGTGATAAGACATAGATGATGTTGGAAGTAAACCCAAAAGGGTCAGCATGGACAGTCTTATCTTACACAGTCCACCACTAAACGGGTTTCTAAGAACAGGCAGTGGAGATCAGCTGTGGCTATCTGTTACAGTCCTCCTATCAAGATTTCCTCTACCCTAGGAAATGATCACATTCCTTCCATCATTTGTACATCAACTAGACTCTCTAGATCATCTTCTTTCTGTCTCATAAATGTCTGTCTGGGAGGTGGGCGGGTCTGGAGAACAGGCCCCAGCAAATTTCTGACACCACCCTCTATAGAGTTATCTCCCTAAAAAGGAAAATAAGAACAAGACAAAAGACTAATGAAAGAGAACCCTTCTTAAAGAGGAGGAGCTCTCTCAACGCAAACCACCACTGCCTGTCCGACAGCTCAAAGAGAAACTGCAGTGATTTCCACATCACAGAAACTCAACGTTAAGTCTCCACATTCCTTTCCTATTACACCTGCCTGCCACCTGCAGAGATGTACTCATCTCATTTCCTGAGAGGGTTTCTGCACATAGCAAGGTGGCCTCAAGTTAAAGGAATGATGCAGGTCAGGAGACACACAGTACAACTCTTTGAAATGTTTATGAAATCAGATCCTGAACTTGTCCTCCCACCATTATGTTGCATGACAGCTATCATATGCCTGCAATTTGCATTGCTGAGAAACAAACAAGAAACTGCATGATTTGTTTCTGGATACTTCCCTGTCTATATTGAAAGGGTTTGTTCTTCCACCTGCACGAGATGTTCCAGCCTGTTCCATCAGCTAGAAAACATATGCTTTAAGATGATGTATGTGTATTGCAAGATAATGACACAGATAATTACTAAATTCAATAACGTAGTTTAAGTTAATAAAAAGCTGAAGTATTAGAAAAAGACACCAAGAATATTAAAACTTAGTAGAAATTCTAAAAAGACTGAATAGCCCAATAGCCAATCAGAGCAACAGAGGTAGATGGTCTTAATGGCATATTAGCATAAGGTCAGAAGTAGTCTAGCTTAAAAGAGATACCAGTTTTAAATCATCCTGAGCCCTATCTCAAAACTTCAGAAACCACCTCAGTAGGGTCTCAACCCCACCCCACCCCAATTCTATTCCTTCTATTTTGCCAAGGTCTCCACAGCCTGATAGTTTCCTGATTCCCACAAGAGGATATCCAAATGAAAAGACCGGGGGATTATGTTTAACTACTATCAGCCCCTATCTGCATACATGTTGTAAAAAGCAGTGCATACATCTGTTCAGCTATTATCCACATGAAGGACACAATCCTTGGATAGATTCAAGGGAAAGCACAATTCACTAGCAATACTAACAAACTAATCCAAGTAACAGCAAACATCACTGTGTGCTTCGTAGGCACTACCTGGCACTATTCTAATGCGATTTATGTATGGCTTAGCTTCTCCTTGTGACAACACTCTGAAGTAGGTACTACTGTTATTATCTTCATTTGACACATAAACAAAGGTATGGAGAGATCGAGTAACTTGCCTAAGTTCGCATACGCAGGCAGCACGTTTCCAGAGACTGTGTTTCTGACCACTAACTCTGCAGCTCGCTAAGGGACATAAATTTAACCGCATCTTTTTCTGAGGAATACCCTAAATACCTTAAATTTAAGAGTAGCCTACATACCCTAAATACAACTCAACAAAATGCAAAGAGACTGACAGCAGCACAAGAGTGAGAACTTTAAATTCACACAAAGATATATGTTTTAAAAGAAGGTTACCTTCAGACATTGGTATAGAGAGGGTCGCTACTATCTAATGGCTTGACACACCACTTACACCTGTATATCCTCGCCCTGTGGTCAAGTTCAGTGGAAGGTATAGAACAGAAGTCACCAGTGAAAGCCCACGGGCAGGTCTTGAATACATGTCCTGTTCTGCCCATATGGTATTTTCAAATCTTCTAAAACTTTGCTGCCAAAATGTAAAAGTTGAATTTTTTCACATAAATATTCAGATTTTAGGCTTTTCTAAAAGGAACAGGTTTGTCCATGCTGGACACATCCTCCCTTATACAACACTTAGAGCTGAAATGTAGGTCTGTCCTTTAGATGGGGCATGTGTGCTCTGGTTTGTCATATTCACCACTACTCCCTATTGTCATACATATGACAGCTTCTCTCATTTATGTTTCCTACTAGGTTCCCATAAAGCACTGAAACATGTGGGTCCTGATTTAGAGGAAAGGAGAAGTCATAGAGAAAGGATTCTGAAAGGAAAAGATAAAGGGATTTTGGTTCTAGCTAGGAGACTGGTAACATCACCTCACTCCCCATATACTCATTCTTTAAATGGGAGGCCAGGTTAGATACTCTCTAAGGTTGCCTAAGTTTAATAACTCAAACAGGGGATTGAAGCAGTACCAGTAATGTCCCAACAGTGAGAAGTGAGTTTGTCACTCTTGCAGAGGCCACCTAGGACAGGCTCTCCCTGTGCATTGTCTGACCAAGAGAGCTGGCTTGGCTCAGTTACGTGGAACACCTACTCACTGCTGGGGATTGGGAGGCAGTTCCCTATGTTGGTTCTCAGTGTTGTATTAATATTTAGTGTACTTCTCAGATAAGAGATAGTAACTCTTCATGCTACAGTATTCTAAGCTTCTCAGTTTCATCATGGTATTCATAGATGAATAACTTTTTACTTTTTATGCATGCGTACACGCACAACTGTATTAATCCATTCAATAAATTGAATGAAGCTCTAGGCACTGTGCCAGTCACTGTGATATAAATCTGCAGGTTGAAAGAGCAGGTTAGTGGGGAACTAATGCATACAATCCCAGATAGCTTGCAGTGTGGGCAGGCACCATCCAATCTACTGGGTACCTGGAGAGAACAAAAGCAGAGAAAAGGCAAATGTGTCGATCTGTCTGCTGGCCAAGGATATAGTCCTCCTCTCCTGTCGCTGGGTAACAACTTCAGACTCCCCAGCCTTTGGACTCCAGGACTTATACCAGCAGCCCACTGGGTTCTCAAGCCTCTGGCCTTAGCTGAGAGTTACACCATCCTCTTCCCTAGTTCTAAGGCCTTTGGACTTGGGCTGAGCCAATCTACTACCATCCCAGAGTCTCCAGCTTGCAGATGACCTGTCATGGAATGTCTCAGCCTCTATAATTGCATGAGCCAATTCCCCTAATACATTCACACTCATCTATGTATTTTTTTCTCCCACCTATCTCCCTACCTCTCTACCTACTTATCTGTCTACCTCTTTACCTGTCTCCCTACCTCTCTACCTATACACGTACTTTCCTCCATATCCTCAGCTGAAGGTAGAAAAAGGGCTGTGGCTTGGGCCCAGTTGCTGTTCATGCTAGTCACTGTTAAGAGTAGTTAGAGGACCCTGGTGTGAAAATTGGATTGCCAATTGGGTGGAGCTCTTGCAGAGGTCATGTTTATTTTCTAAATTTGTATAAGTGTATTGATAAATTCTCGACCCAGTGCTTCTTCTCAGGGCCACTTTCCCAGGCACCTTCTAAGCAGAGCCGAGACACCTCGAATCCCTTCTTCCCAGAGCCACAGACTTTAGTTTCCTTTCTTTGTGCTTCCCTGCCACCTCCCCCAACACACACACACACATACACACACACACAGAGAGAGAGACTACCGATCAACTATCCACCACCCCCTAATCCTGTTTTCTTTGTTTGGCCTACTAGAAACCTTCAGTGCCTTATTTAAAACAGAATCCAAATGTGTCAAGGAAAAATTTGGTTGTCACTTCCTTGAGGACAGGGAAGGCTTGATCTTTAAAATAGAATTCTTTCATTTCTACCTCTTGCCAGTGAGAGGAAGTATTTATTTGGCATATCAGGAAGGTACCTCATTCCCAGATGGGCTAAGTCAACTCCTCCAAAGCAGCAACAACAAAAGACCTTCCATATTAAAATAGGTTAATCTTTTACCTATGATTGCATTTGTACTATGTCACTTTACCCTCTGGTTAGCAGATTGAATTAAGAGAAGATGTTACTTTTTTGAAGTTCTTTACTTTGCAGCCCAGTGAAAGTTTCAATAAAGACCAACAAAACTTCCTTGTAGATTGGCCTGAGTTCACAGGCCAGGAAACAAAGGAGTGCTACATTTTAAATGTTATGTTTTCCCAAAATTCATATGTTAAAAGGGTTCTACTCTTATGAATGGGATTAGTGTTCTTATAAAAGAAACTCCAGAGAGTTACGTTGCCCCTTCCAACATGCGAGGACGCAGCAAGAAGGAACCATCTAGAAATCAGAAAGCCCTCATCAGACACCAAATCTGCAGATGTCTTGATCTTGGACTTTCTAGTCTCCAGAAATATGAAAAATAAATTTCCATTGGTTATAAGCCACCCAGTTTATGGTATGTTGTTATAGCAACCTGAATGGGAAAAAAAACAAAACAACAAGAGGTAAAGTGATACTTTTAATTCAGAAACATCTGAATCCCAGTTCAGATCTCAATTTAGATGCTTGACAGTTGGGTGTCCTTGGGTAAGTTACTTAACTTCTAAGAGGCTCCAATTTCTAATGTAGAGAATGAGAACAATAAAGCCTCCCTGTTCTGCATAGCCCTAGACAATATACCAGAGCTGGTGTATGGACGAGCACCCAGCACAGTGCCTGGCACAGAGAAGGGGGCACATAAATAATATGGCATGGAAGAGACAACGATTGAGAAGGAGAGAAGGTTCTCACATGCTGCACGAATTGTTGAACAGAACCTCCAGAGCACAACCAACACTTCAACAGTTGGCACAAACTATGTTTAAAAATAATAAGGAAAATAAGACAAACGAAATATATTGAAAAATTCAGTGGCTAAACAACACTGATTCATCGAGCCAATCCACACTGAGTCACTGTATCAGATGAGGGCTAAGCACTGGCAGTAATAATGGGGAAAATAATTCAACTAGTTTTTCTTATCATGGAGCTACAGAGGAGACATCGGTAAATAAACCAGTAACAATGCCAACTTGTGGTAAATGCTCAGGAAAGGAGAAGAGATTTTGAGAGCAAGGGTCTATCAGAACCCCTGTTGGGAAAAGAAGTTTTCCCAGAGGTAGAGCCATCTCAGCTGAGATCTGCAACTCAAGGAGGAACCAGCAAGATGGAGAAGGTGGTAAGAGGAGGCACAAAGGTCTAGTGGTGAAAGCAAGTGAGCCCTTTCAATGAACTGAAAGAAGTCAGAGAAGACATTAAATGCAAAAGGGGAAAGGACAAGGGTTGTAACTATGCTGGGTCAGACCCAGGCAAGGAAATTTGCTCCCAAAGGCAGTGGAAAGCTATCAGGGAGACTTCAGCAGAAGACTGGCTTGTCTTTGGATAATGAGACTATGGAATTTTTTTTTTTTTTTTTTTTGCTTAATTTCTGATTTTTAAAAATCTCTATAATGAGCAAGTACTAGTTATATAATTTTTAAATTGTGTAAACCATTCACCTTAATAAGAAGCAAATACAATACACTGTTCATCAAATAGGTCTTTTTGGGAAAGAAGGTCAGGGATTTAAATATCCTTAGAATTACCAAGAAAGCAAACCCACCATTTAAAAATGACAAAGGGCAACATAATGCCTTTGGCTCATTGCATCAATAGGGCCTGAGGATATGTAAAGAGGCTTAGCCCAGCTCAGGTGCAGACCAGACTCTAACTCCTTCAACATGATGTTCTCAGGGATTAGGATCTTGACGACGTCAGAGAAACAAGCTGAAAGGAAGGTTAGAGACCTCTTCAGTGGTTTTCAAACATTTTTTAAAAGGGACTTTTTTTTCTTTTTCAAGTGCAATCTTAAACATAAAATAGGTAAAAGATTACTTGCAGGTTGAACAGGGAGGAAAATGTGGTAAAGAGCCGGAATTGGGATGACTTGATCTCTGTTTCCTAAGGTGAATTCCTCCCACAAATGCGAGGGTGCCTCAGAAGAGTTTAAACTTTACCAACCTAGGTTCAACATCAAAGAAACTTCTATCCACAGAGGGGAAGCCAGTGGCTGTAGCACTGGAAGGGATTTGCACAAGGTCACGGGTTAGTGCAGAGCAAGGATGAGAACCCAGGTACCTGTCTTGCATTCATTCTGGCTTCCTCCACCCCCCAAAAATGGGCCCAAAAAATTGCCTAAAATTAGGGTATTCAAGTCAAAAAATTGAAGTGATAGCCAGAGCAGGTCATGTCTTTGTGGAAACCCCTGCCTCACCTCCCAGGACCGTGTCACATCTACAGGAGGTCACACTCCATTCACCCTGCCAAGGATCTCAAAGGTAGTTCTGTGTATTAGTTTGGGTTCCAACTTCTAGAGCCAAAACAACAACAAAAGGAGGACTTATTGGCTCATATAACAGGGAAGGCTAAAGTCAGTTGTTCCTCAGAATAACTCTCTCACCTTTCCTTAGCTTCTTTCTCCTCTGGATTTCTTAATTTTGATGGTGGGTTCTCTCCATCTGGTGCCAAAAGCAGCCACTAACAATTCTGAATAAAAAAGTTTCTTAAAATCTCAGAGTCTGATAATTCCAGCAAAAGTCCTCAGAAAGCTCTTGATTGGCCTAATTTAATACAGGTGCCATCCCTGAACCAATCACTGCAATCAGGGAAAATTGATCCTGAACTGGCTTGGCCTGAGTCTTGAGCGCACCCCTTGACCCTCAAAATAGAATCATCCCCATCTGGGGCTTAGGGTAGTGGGGAGGGTGGGAGTTGGAAACGGGTGGTTCTCCAAGGAAAGGAGATGGGATGCTTGGCCAACAAATACTAGACATATCCTTGACATTTCAGGCCTATAATAGGTCATTTGCTAATTGGTGAAAGTGGGATTATTTGTGTAAAGGGCATCTTCAGAGATATACACGACACTGCTTTTCTGCTGTAAATAGCCAGAAATTGCTTACAATCCTAATTGAATCAGACCCCAGCAAAACTCGATTGTGCCACTAGAGCTGATGTGAAATGAAATCAGCTGAATTAAAAAATTTCTATTTAACTTGCAGTTAGATGGATCCCAAACCACTTCTAATGTAAATCCTGAGCCTGATACTGGCATTTAGTCTTTGTCTTTACTACAGAAGAATACAAAGCTATAAGAAGAAGGAGCATTTGGGTGCATATTATTAGATTTATTATGTACACCTTTAGGAAAAATAAAAGCATTCAAAAGTTCCAGACATTATTATGATCCAAACATGGTGTGAATCTTTTTAGCACCCAATTTTAAGGATTTTCCACAAAGACCGCAGTGGAAACTATTGCGTATAGATCATTATAATAGAATTAATGGTAAAACTTTTAAGGAATATGATATTTTCAGAGCACAGAAGAACAGCATCTGCTTTTGCCTTGCCTGCCCCACAGGCATGGGAATAAGGTCACATGCATATTTCAGAGCTATAGACATTTCATGTTTTCTAATTCTTGGGTTTCCAAAACAGCTCTCAAGTTTCTTCAAAGGTTTAGTTCACAAAACAGAGCTAAAATGTAATGAGAAAAGGCTGAAAGAAAACCTCTAACCCAGGGACATCAGGTGGCATTTGAGAAGCATTTTAATGACAAAGCTGAAATCCACATCTGTTAGCACCTTTCATAACGCCCCATGGACAACGTACTAAATCCATTTAACTCTTGGCATCTGAGAACAAGGGATTCTCCAGGTCCGGCAACTGTTCCATGCCTTCAACATAAGCCATGGAATGGCTCAGAGGGGGTAAAAACAAAACAGAATGAGCCAAAATGAAACTTCTCTCTGCTTGTCCTGCCCTGAAGGGAAAGATGATTTAATCCACGCTGGCTAAATCACAAGTGAACCATGGGTAAGGGCCCCGGGTCAATCCAGGACAAGAGAACGACATCTGTTAATGTTTGGGGATGGGATTGTTCCCTGGGCACTTTTAGAAACAATGCTCTGAAATGCTGCTGGTCACTTTTTCCCTTCAGATGTAAACCTTATTCTTCAAACTTTAATAATAGGAACCAAATCTCATGCACCACAGTTAACATGGCAACATATCCATTTCATGCCTTTGCCTTGGAGAATCTTTTTTTTTAAAGTGCAAAAGTTTCTCTACCAAGATAAAACAGATTGAAAAGTACATATGGTAAGTTAACTCAGGTATTGGATGGCCTGAGGCTTAACATTACATCTTCTCAAACCTGGTCAGTTTGGCAAATCTTTATTCGCAATTGGCTTACTGCTATACAGAGAAATCCAGGTAATCCTGAAGTATGTAAATAGTTTTAGCCATAATAAAACATCTGTGGGTACCTCTGTAGGGAAAATAAACTGAGAGAATATTGTAGAACACTGTGGTTTAGACATTTCCCCAACTCCTCTAGTTTTGCTTTCAGCTCACATTTTTTTCTTTCTTAAATTTTTTTCCTCTGTTTAATTGACATAAAATAATTATACAAATTTATGGGATACATAGTGATGTTTCAATTCATATAATGTGTAGTGATCATATCAGGGTAATTAGCATATCCATCATCTCCAATATTTATCATTTATTTGTGTTAGGAACATTCAATATCCTCCTTCCAACTATTTGAAACTATATATTATTTTTAACTCTAGACATCCTACAGCACTATAGAACACTAGAACTAATTCTTCCTAGCTAACTGTCATTTTGCCACTTTAGCAAACGGCTCCCTATCCCTTCCTTCCCCCTACCCTTCCCAGCCTCCAGTATTCTCTGTTCTACTTTTTACTTCTATGAGATCAACTTTTCTTAGCTTCCACTTATGAGCAGCAGCTGACATTTTTTGAGTGCCTAATACATACCAGACATTGAGAATACAAAGATAAGCAAAAGCTCACACACAGGTGGGAGACAAATACATCAAGAAACAGTGACAATCCATGTAACTATTGGAAACAGGGAATCAGAAGAAAGGGAAGCTAACTTAGCCAGGCTAAGGAGGCATGATTAGGGAAGGTTCATGGAGTGGGTACCCTTTGACCTTTGTGAGTTAAACGAGAATTCACCAGGTGGAAAGTGGTGTTGAGTGGAGGGGCTGGAACAAAGAGTGGGGAGTACATTATCAACTGAAGAAGATAAGTGAACATTATCTCAGATCCCAACTCTAATTGATTGGGAGTGCATTCTCAAAGTGTGGCGATGACAAAGTCTACGAAGCTATGTGGCAGGCATTGCCCAAGTCCCACCCATCATCCAACCCATCCTTCACTCAGTCCAACTTCACCCCTGAGCTCAATTCTGGGCTCTGTGGACAGTTCTTTTGCAATAGGGTAGCTTCCCGCTTCCACTACCTGCAGCTTTCTGCTCTTCTGGCTGAGGATTTTCTGATTCCTTGGAAACCCAAGGGCAAGGCAGCCTGCAAGTACTAAGAATTTAATGCTTCCAGAGGAAAACTTTATCCAGTGAAGAAATGGGAATCATTGGGAAAATAAGCAAGAATCCCCTTCCCTCGTGGACATTGTTCTCAGGTGCATCCTATACAACCGTCGCAGGATCACCAGTGGGATTGAACCCATTTGTCTATAGCAGTAACTCACTCATCAACATATTGACTTCTGTCTTCCCTGTCTCATTTTCCTCACTCATTTAAACTTCCGGGAATCACCTTTCAAACACTACACATCAGATATCTATTGCAATGTAACAAATTATCTTCAAATTTAACAGCTTAAAACAATGTGCATTTATAACCTCTTGTAGTTTCTATAGGTCAGGAAATTAGGAGAAGCTTGGCTGAGAGGCTCTGGCTCTAGGACCCTCATGAGGTTGCCATCAATTGAAGGTATGATTAGGGCTGACGGATCTACTTCCAAGATGGTTCACTCAGGTGACTGGTAAGTTGGTATTGTCTGTTAGCAGTTGGCTTTACCATGTGAGTTTCTCCACAGGGTTGCTTAAGGGTCTTCCTGACACAGCAGCTGTCTTCCGCCAGAGAACACGATCCACCAGAGCAGATCAGTACTCATGATATCTTTTATGACTTAGCCTTAGAAGTCAAACGCAGTCATTTCTGCAGCACTCTATTGGTCAAACAGGCCAGCCTCATGCAATATGGGATGGAACTATACAAGGGTATGGATACACGAGAGAGGCTAGGATCATTAGGAGACATCTTGGAGGCTGGCTATCATACTTTGTCTTAGGGTTTAGGAGGAAAGTTTGTCCTGTTTCATTCATGATGTCCACCTTGCATGGGGCATGAGGGTGCTGCCATGCATGCTAGCATTCTGAGGGTCTTTTTCCCTGAAATGTCTGGATTTAATTCCCAAAACTTTCAGAAATTAAGTAGATTCTGACCAAGACCTAAAAACTCACTTCCATTTTGGATGTAACTCTTCCAAAATTAAGCCAGTCCCAATTTCCTACTAATTTATTCTTCCTTTTAGGAGTCCTGTCACTGAGAAGGACTGGGACAATACCTTTCCACTTTATTTGGAAACATTTTCAGATCCTTCAATTGTTTTTTTAACAATGCCAGTCTGCTTCCATCACTAATATAAGTACAAAATTCTAAAGACATGGTTCCTTCTAATTTGTAATTTATATGCATTCTTTTGCAAAACTAGTCACTAGGAAATAGCAACAGAAAATCTAAATTACTTTTCAATATTACCATATTCATATCCACATGGGAATTCCACAGTATAAATCAGATCTAAATAAATAAGTTCTGCCCCCAGATTGCATAAGATGTATAAATGACATCAGATAATTCAGTTTGCAGATGACAGTTCAAAGCCTTCCTCTTTGCCCTCTTGTGACAAACCTACGATAAATATGTCCAAAGTAGAAAAACTGTCAAATGGTCAAAACAGGTTCACCAAGGTGAAGAGTTTTGCTTGATCTATGTTTCAACCTCTCCCCAAAATAACTTGTCAATCCATAAGATGAATAATATCCTTAGTTTGCTTCCATGGAACATTTAAATTATGATCCAATTTTACAATTACATTTCCTCAGGTGTATCACTTTGGTTATATCAAGATTATATAAGCATGCAAGATTTAAGTTAGTAAATGCAGAGCAAAACATAAATATGTATGCCTATGAACACATTAAAAATGAAAACCATGAAACTCAAACTTGAAATTTCTTATGTGCCTCCTTTTCAGTGATGAAAATACAAAAATTAGCTGGGCATGGTGGCACGCACCTGTAGTCCCAGCTACTCGGGAGGCTGAGGCAATGGAGGTTGTAGTAAGCCAAGATCACACCACTGCACTCCAGCCTGGTGACAGAGCAAGACTCCGTCTCAAAAAAAAAAAAAAAAAAAAAAAATCTTGGCCAGATACTCTCTTTTCATAATGTATTCTTAGGTCCAGGGGGATAGAAATAAAACATTAGCATTAGAATGTTAGAACAAAATGTGTGCATTAAATAAACAAAGATGTTTACCTGGAAAGGAACAGACTAGACCAACCAAAACCTCAAAAGAATTGTTCAGGTTTAAAGCCATCTCCGTTGCCAAAAGGCTCAGTCTTTTGTTGATTGTCATCTTTTATTGTGACACTAGCTAGAAGAGTCGGAGGGGTTTGTGTGTGTGTGTTTGGGGGTGGCGGTGGGGGGGCAGTTGTTTTTTACAAGCAGAGATCAATCTCCTTTTAACCATTCTCCATCTTAAGAAAAAAAATTGCTTAAACTCTGAGAGGTATAGGCTTTATTTAGGATGCCAGGGAGACAGATTTTAACTCACTTAATCACAGTGAAATCTCACAATCTAAAATAATTACCAGTACTTGGCAGACAAACTATTATCTGTTGAAGATAATCAGTAGAGAGAACCAGGCTAGACGGTTAAGAATCTAAAATAAGGCTTTTTATTGTTGATCAAGAGGAGAATCATCAGGCCTGAATTATTCTGCCTAACTTCTCCCTCTTTTTATCTCTGCCAACCCAAGCTCAATGTGAAATGACCACAGTATTTTGACTATATTTGTAGGTGAATCCCATCTCCATATGGTGTCTGTGAAGAAGTCTATTTGTTTATCCAGTTTATAACAGTGATATGTGATTAATATATTTTGTTTAATATATGTTTTCTGTGTTGCAAAATAGTCTTGCTTTTTAAAAAATAAAAGAAATGGCCGGGTGCAGTGGCTCACGCCTGTAATCCCAGCACTTTGGAAGACCAAGGCAGGAAGATAACCTGAGGTCAAAAATTCCAGACCAGCCTGGCCAACATGGCAAAACCCCGTCTCTACTAAAAATACAAAAATTAGCCAGGTATGGTGGCGGGTGCCTGTAATCTCAGCTACTCAGGAGGCTGAGGTGGGAGAATAGCTTGAACCTGGGAGGTCAAGTTTGCAGGGAGCTGAGATCGTGCCACTGCACTACAGCCTGGGCGACAGAGCGAGATTCTGCCTCAAAATAAATAAATAAAGTAAAACAAAACAAAATAAAGTACTGAGTTCTGCTGAGTCATTCATCCACAAAGTCCTGAGAACAGTAATTGAGAACAGCTGGGGGAATGACTTCATTTTTTTTTTTTTTTTCCATTTAATAACAGCTTTGTTGAGATATAATGCACATACCATAAAATTCATCTTGTTAAAGTATACAATTCTGTTTTCAGCATATTCACAAAGGTGTGCAACCATCACCACTATCTAATTCCAGAACATTGTCATTATACCAAAAAGAATCCCCATGCCTGTTAGCAGTCATTCCCCACCTCCTCCTTCATCCAACCCCTAGCAACAACTAACCCATCTCTGTCTCTATAAATTTGCCAGTTCTGGACAATTCACATAAATGGAATGCTCCAATATGCAGCCTTTTATGAAGGACTCCTTTCCCTTATTCAAGGTTCATCCATGTTGTAGAAGTATTTACTACTTTGTTTGGCTAAATAATACTATTGTGTATTCATACCATATTTTGTGTAGCCATTCATCAATTGATGGACATTTGTGTTGTTTCCACCTTTTGGCTGTTATTAATTCTATGAACATTCATGCAAAAGTTTTTATGTGGACATGTGTTTTTAATTCTTTAGGGTATATACCTAAAGTTGGAATTTCTGGGTCATATGGTATCTCTATCTTGAATTTTTGAGGAACTTCCAAACTGTCTTCAAAATGGTTGCACCATTTTGCATTCCCACCAGCAACGTATGAGGGTTCCAACTTCTCCACATCCTCACAACACTTGTTATTTTTGTCTTTTTGATATAGCCATCCTAATAAATGTGAAATGATATCTCATGTGGCACTGACTTACATTTCTCTAATGAATAATGATGTTAACATCTTTCATGTGCTTATTGGCTATTTATATATCTTCTTTGGAGGAAGATCTATTCAAATCATTTTTCCATTTTTAAATTAGGTTTTTTTTTATTGTTGAGTTGTAAAAAGTTCTTTAAATATTCTAGATAGTAGACCCTTATCAAATATGTGATTTGAAAATATATTCTCCCATTATCTGGGTTGTTTTTTAATTTTATTGATGGTGTCCTTTGAAGCACAAAAGTTTTTAATTTTGATGGCATCCAATTTCTTTTTCTGTTGCTTATGCCATTGGTGTTATTTCTAAGAAACCATATCTAATCCAATGTCACAAAAAATTAATTTTGGTTCTTACATTTAAATTTATGATCTGCTGCAAGTTGATTTTTGTATATCATATGAGGTAGGGAGTACAACTTCATTCTATTGCATGGGGGTATCCAGTTGTCCCAGCATCATTTGATGAAAAGACTGTTTTTCTTATTAAATTGTCTTGGCACTCTTGGCAAAAATCAATTAATTATAAATGCTAGGGGTTTTTCCCGAGACTTTTGATTCTACATTACATATGTACTTGTCTTGTTTGTCTATCTTTATGCCACTACTATATCATCTTGATTAATATAAATGCATAGGAAGATTCGAAATCAGAAAGTGCAAAGCCTACAACTTTATTCTGCTTTTTCAAGATTGCTTTGGTTATTCTGGGCCCCTTGCATTTCACGTGAACTTCAAGATTTGCTTTTCCATTTATGCAAAGAAGGGCAGCTTGGATTCGAAAGAGATTGCATTGAATATGTAGACCAATTTGAGGAGTACTGACATTTTAACAGTATTAATTTTTCCAATCTATAAACGTGGAATGCCTTCCCACTTATTTAGGTATTTCTTAACTTCAGTGAAATGGTTTTTAGTTTTCAGTGCCAAATCTTGCAATTCTTTTGTGAAATTTATTCCTCCTAAGTATTTTATTCCTTTTTATGCTATTGTGGACAGAATTTCTTTCTTGATTTCATTTTCAATTTGTCCATTGCTGGTATATACAACTGAGTTTTGTGTATTGATCTTGTGTCCTGCAACCTTACTGAACTTGTTTATTAACTCCAATAATTCTTTGGGGATTCACTATGATTTTTTATATAGATTTTCTGTGTCTTTTTAGAGTCCCAGGAATATGTCAGAGCCCTTCAAAGACCACTGCAAATGTCTCATTCCTCAGTTTTTCCAATTAAGTTTTTTGGTCAACCTCTTGTTAGCCCTAACTGGTAATGGCATCTCAGACAGCTATAATATTAAACATTTGCTGCCAATTGTTTTCAACAAGTATCTTAAAGATAATAGTATTCATACAGAGTAAGTTCTGAATCAAGTCAAATAAAAACAAGCCCTGAGAATGGAGCTTTTCAGCAAGCTTTCAGACAAGCCAAATAGTAGAAATTCTCTGGAGATCAGGCTTTAGGAAAACTCCAAATCTATTTTGTCCTAGTGGCTAGTAGGCTACTGGTTTTCAGAGCAATCATAACTATAATCCTGATGGTTTTCAAGGCTACTATGGCTGGGGAAGAGGAAAGAATTATAAATTTTAAAACGCTATAAATCTAATTGTTCTTGCCGAGTTTCAATTATTTTTCTTAAATAAACACTCCTCAGATTATTGTAAGCCTTTAGTTATTTCTAGAGTTATTCAAAAGTTGATTTTGATGGGTTTTCTGTTTGGTCGGTTGGTTTTGTTTATTTGTGTTTTTGCAAATGTTCTTATTTCTTCATTTCTTTTATGAAGAAATGAATTTTCAGAGATCCTTACTCAACCATTCTAGAAGTCAGCCCAATGCATTTATTTGTTTATTTATTTATTTATTTAGATTATTACTGCAGAATTCGGAAAAGAGCAATCAAAGATAGGACTTGAGCCAGTAGAAAATGCACTTAATAAGAATTGGGCATTGATGAAGTAGTTGTCAGTTTTAAAAAACAAAGAAAAATTTCTTTGCCAATTTAAAGTATTTGAAATATTTTTTAAGTGATGCAGCACATTCTTTATAAGTTTCTTTTTTATTTGTTTTCTATCAGTTAAGATCCAAACAGTATTGAAAATAATGTCCTTAGTATACTAAGCATGCAAATCCATTATTATGTTTCTTCATGGTACTCACTAGTGAGAGTGAGAAGGGGAGATTCCCTGTTTTTATTACTTTTTCTACGCCCAAAGGATGTCTTCATAGCTGTGCTACCAAAGTGAGGCATGTTGTGGCAACTTCCAGAGATGAAGCGAAGTGCTGAGAAAAATTAAACTCTTTCAGACTTGCCCTAAAAACTTAACCCTTTAGTGTGATGGCAGTATCTCAGGGATTCCCTCTAATCCACTCGAGGAAGAAAAAGTCCCACCAATAATATTGATATATATACATTATGCAGTATGGATTTTGTAGGGGCTAAGCTTTTCTTTTCTTTTCTTTTCTTTCTTTCTTTCTTTCTTTCTTTTTTTTTTTTTTTTTTTTTGAAGCCCTTTCTATTCAACTTTCAAGGTTAAATCTAAAAATTTTTGTAAAGTGCTATATGAAATAGCAACGTTTCAATATAATTCTTATATTTCAGGATGTGTTACAGAGCAGCTGATGGCCCAAGGGAATCTGTCCTTATCACTTCCAAAATTGATTGGTGCTGTTAGTAGAAGGTAGCAGAAGTTATTTTCCTTCAGATATCTCCAAAGCACAGCACTTGCTCCTTCTATATTTATAACCTAGGCACCCTAACCAACAGCTGTTTCAATGTGATGGGAGCAAACTGAGATTCTCAGCTTAGATATGGGCAAGTTTTGAGACAGAATAAAGGCATACTATGTTCCTTTCCTTGATTCAGCTAATTGCTGAATGGCATTTTAATAAGCATCTGAGGTAGGACAAATCTGCCATTTATATTAAGATCAGTCTTGAACTGTAGACAAGAATTTGGACTATAGAATTCAGCAGGAATACCCAGATACCAAAGCTGGGCAAAATGACAAAACAAAACAAACAAAACAAAAAAACTGATCCTTGCATATCTTTGAAGTCTGTAACCAAGCAATAGGAAAATTTTATCTACTTCCTATAAGAAAAGGCAGTTTCCAAGGGTGGAGCCAGGACAATTTCATGCTGTTAAAATTCTAATTAGAAATTCCTATTCGAAGACTCTGGTAGTTCTTTGCCATCCTTTTTCTGAATTAACATTTTAGAAGCTTGGGTTGTGATCTTTCAGCAAATCTTATTTCAAGATAGGCCCTTTCATCTTTCAAGTGGCTTTGGGGCATCCTTCTCAGTACCAGGATCACAGTTATCTATTGCACGAATGAGGCCAAATGAGGATGCCACCTGGCCTTCCTTTCACAAATATCTTTCCTACCCATGACAAAGAAACAAAGCAGTGAATGGTTCAATGGCATCTGAAGCATATAAATTGTAAATTTTCCCACACAAAGAAATCAATAGATATTTTCAAAAAGTCAGTTTCCCTCTATACTAGCAAGCTGAATCCACTGGGGGTAAGAAGTGTAGGAAAATCCCAGTTCTGTGATGAGTGTCTTGTTATAGTCCCCTGGTTTGTTTTCCTACACAAAGATTGAATCCTGAGAGAAGACAATTTTCCTGTAAAACAAGCAAGGCAGTCCTTAGTCAATGTGACCTTGAACCAATCCAAGCTTTATTGGCTTTAATCTCCTTATATACAAATGGGGATAATAACAGTATCTGCCCCCAACAGATTGTAATGAGGCATAATTTCCTGTAAAATGCCTACCCTACTGCCTGGCTCCTAGTCAATGCCCAGTAAATGGTATCTCTGAAGTTAACAAGGTCTAGATTGATGATGGTGGTGACTGATGTTGATAAGCTGATACTGAATACTAGCTGATATTGAAATTTAGCTCAGAATCTCCCTATTCTTCTGATCATGCCCATTCTACATCCCTAACAATGTTTGTTCCTCAGCACTCAGTGAACTCAGATCCCACCCCCAGATGGAAATAGAATATCACAGCTTAATAAGTTTAAATGTCTGCAATTTAAAGAGGACTACAAGAAAACAATGAATAAAGTACTCCACAGGGTGAGTTTAGGTGCTGGAGCATTTCTCCAGAGCAACTTTTTATGGGTAGCCAGGGAGGAAGAAATGAATCAGACCAAGTTAAAGTAGAAGAAACAGAGCTCAATTCAAAGCCCACCTGGATAGATGGTTTTGTGAGGTTGATTCCCAGATATCACTACAATGAACACCTTTGTTGGAATAGCTGAGCCATGGAGACTTTTGCTAATGTTGGGTGATTAGATTATTACACAAAGCAGCATAGAGGGCAGCCTTCCCTCCTGCCCCTTTGCCCTCCTCCTCTTAATTTTGTAGATTGATTTAACCACTCATCAGTTAATTAAGATATTTCTTCCCTGCATTAGGTTTGGCCTACTTATCAGATGATAATAAAACTCATTTGAAAACTAAAGAGAAACATTTAATTCCAAGTCGTATACAAAAGCACATTTGCAGATAGATATCATGAGGAAAAGCAAGATCTGAACTTCTAAAATTTAAATTCCAAGGTTTGGGGGCAGGAGGGGTTATTTCTACTGTATTTCAAAGACGCAGGCATTCATGATTAAATTTTTTTTCTGATGCATTAATATAAAGAGGACTGATCTGGTAGAGGAATAATCATACAGAAGTTGAAGTCTAAAGTTCTGAATTCAAATTCTGACTCTAAAGAGCTGTATTGCCATGAAGAAGTCATTTAATTGCTCTATGCTCCATTCTCTCACTTGTAAAATGAAAGTGCTTGATAACCTATTTTCTTTTGTGCATGTACATTTTACAATCTTTACACATGCTTATCATTTTTTTTTAATGCATGGGTATGTCAAGATAACAGCAAAGTCCTCCCTACTCATTACCCAACAGTCTCACTGCTCAGATGTAACTGTAGTTAACTGTTTGTATACATTCATATATGTAAAGACATGAAGACATATATTTTATAGAAAAAAATGATTCTACTATATCAAATGTTGTGCAATTGCTTTTTTATTCCTACTAATATTTTCCTGAGTTTCATTTTAAGTGAGTTCAGGTAAATCTACTTTAAATATTACATAACATTACATTATGTCATAGTTTATTTAACTTTTCATTGATTTATGAATTTAGGTTATTTCTGGTTTTGTTTTTTAGCTGATACAAATAAGGCAGCAATGAATTTTCTTGTGCAACTATCATGTGCACTTAGGCTGACATGCCAGTTGACTGGATATCATAGAATGCTGCTAAGAAATTGACTTTTTCTTCTTTCCTAGACCATATTTTTGCTCTAAAAATGTGTATAAAAAGCTTCAGCAAGTGACTCTGAACACCATCTCTCTTGTCCTCTCTTTCTCTCTCTCCAAAAAAGATGCAAATATGACATTTTACTGCAAATCTGACAGAAACCCCATGAAAGCCTGCAGAAGGGTCTTCAGAAAGTTTTATTTAATATTGTCAATAATGGGATGCAGTTTAAACTGTCAAATCCCTCAGAACTTTAGAGAAATATTTAGAAATTGATGAATGTTAATAACAACAATGTAATGACAAAGTTAGGGGTGGTAGGGAGATGTTAATTTGTTAAAGAAAAACATGCAGAGCTCAGCTAAGAAGAAAAATCCCCTTTTCTGACTGACACAACTGAGCAAAGAGAATCATTCAACTTCAAAGCCACAACAAAAAAATTAACTGCTTACCATAATTTAGGAGTAAAGATTGACAGTTTGCTGCAAAAGTTAATCTCCTGATTCATGTTGAAGGCATTGACTCAATAGAGTACCATCATTTATAGTATTGCCTATGAGTTAATAAAATTTGCTATTGGAGAATTTACAACTTCCTGTGTTAAAGAACAAAGGTTCCTTAAAAAGAAAAGAAGATATAATTTTAGTTATTGATGCCTCTTTCAACTCAAACACTGCACATTACAAGTGAACAACATATGGTAATTCAAACCAATAAAAGTTACTACAAAGAAAATAAAGAATATGATGGATGACCTGTTCACCTGTTTCTGAAGGTAGATATCATCAAGTTGAAGAAAAGGAAGTCAGGCAGAAATGGCATGACCACCATATTATTTTCTTCCATCACTGCATTTATCCAACAATGCCCATTTACCATACATGCATTTAATTTTTATTGTAACCATCCATCTTCATCTCAGAGTGAGATGTATTTTCTAGGTGTGGGGGAAGATTTCCAAATTAATAAGTTATTTCTGCATCAAAATTATCTGAAAAGATTATGAAGAGTATGATGAGAAAAATCACACTTTCAACCCTAGTCTGAAACAACACAATATATACTTTTGTTTTTTTAAAGAAACCTCTTGGAAGGGGCCAAAATGATTCAAGAAACCATTCTGGGATGGTCAACTAGTCACCCCAAGCAGTTTCTTCTTTCTTTACAGCTACAGCTTTGAGAGAGTTGTAGAATATGACACATTCAAAGAGACCAGGGCTGAGTTTCAGAAAAATTACAGTTTTATAAAAATTATTAATGTAAATAATTTTGAAATTAATTAAGATATTTCTTCCCTGCATTAGGTTTGGCCTACTTATCAGATAATTTTTTACATTACATTACAATAATTTTGAAATTATTTACATTAATGAACTCCAAAGGAAATCCTGGGTCTATAAGGCCATATAACAAAAAAACTGAAAATGAAATTTTCACAATCTCATAATATTCAATCTTTACTTTCTCAGTATTATTACAGATATTCTATAGGTTTCTAAGATTTTCAGTGTTTCAGAACCATTCCTGTTAGTGTGAAATTTCCAACATAGAGAAATGCCATAATTTTTATAAATCTTACAGAAATGCTTATCTTAGGCAAAAACATTTCACTTAGAAATATGTCATTAAAGGATTTTGGATTCTACATAGTGGCCACTTTAGAGGGAACTCTAGTCTGGATATTTTCTGTTGTTATCTGCCTGACTTTCATTCACTTGTCTTTTGCATCCTGATTTCCACGTGGAACTGCCCCTTCCATAATCTCAGTAGGATGGTGTTTATCATTTAGGTGGTCAGGTGATCCAAGTCTGATCAATTACAGCATCACATCCCTGGAACCATAGTGATTAGTTTAGAGATGAACAAAGGAGCTCAGTCAAGGCTGATTGTAGCCAATGAGTTTCAATGCCAGGACTCTAACTTGAAAGAGAGATGCTCTGTTTCCATGCATATTGCTTTTAATTCATGGATATTTCATCCTTTTCACTCACTTTCAGTTTTTGTTTTGTTTTGCTTAATCATTTCTACTCCCTCTCTTCAGGTTTTTTGTTTGTTTGTTTGTTTTGTTTTGTTTTGCTTTAACTTTGGCCAACTCTTTCCATGTCTTATTCTTTTAGAACAACAGTATCCCAGGAACCACCCAGAGAACAGAAAAACATTTTTTGCTTCAGAAGGATTAGGATCTAGGCACCATGTGGAATTCAGTTGAAGTTGAAGAGTTTCTTACATGTTCTTTACAAAAACAACAAAACAGAAAATAATAAATGAAACAACTACCATCAAAAGGCAGCTGGCCCAGCACTTCTTTTCCTTTTTTCTTGAAGTTTGGCTGGGCAGCCTGCAAAACAAAGAAATGTAGTGGCAATGTGAGGTTCATATGTCAGAACTCTTTATCTTGCGTGGGGCTGAAAACTTAACTTGAATTGACTTGAGAGAGAGAGAGAGGGAAGATATTTTCCCCTCTATCAGAAATGTTCAGGGTAGAGGTTGGCTTAGGGCACAAATGAATTCAGGATCCAAATGATGTCATTGAATTCATTTTCATTCCTTATCTCCACTCTGTCTTCCTCTGTTGGTTTTATGGTCAGGACCGGAAAAATCAAAGCTTGTAGTGACACCTGAAAAATCAAGGCTCAACTACTTTTTATAGCTGGGGGAAGAGGAAGTATATGCAAGATTTTCACTGTACCTCACTGAATTTGACTGAACTCATTCATTCATTCATTCATTCATTCATTCATTCATCTACTCCCGTTTCTCTCTATGCAGTTGCTTTCTGATTACAAACACATCAATGACCACAGCATCCCTGAGATGGTGACTTCCGATCACAAGTCTATATGACTTTCCAACTCATCTCTCCAAAGGAAACTAATTCAAACACACTGCTAATTTCAAAAACCATGGAGAGAGATTCTGATAGAAGTCATTTTGTGTCTATCCCTACTCTAATCAGAGGACCTGTGAATATTTCCTCTTCAGGGCATTAAGGCAGAGTCTCTAAGGAAGCAGACAGACAGAAGAGGAAACAGTCCCAGCATAACACAGTCCCTACCATAATACACATATATTCCAAAACTCTTTAGGGTCTTTCTGTTACGCCAACCCATTCACTCATGTGATACGGGAATGGAGACAAAATTGGATAACTCTCTACATTCAGGCGAGGCAGAATTCCCAATCCCAGTCTTCCCTATGTGCCCCCAAAGTGTAGGCTTCACCCCAGACCAGTGAAGTAGGATCAGTAAACCTCAAGGAATAACACAAATGCCTATAAGCAACTCCAGCTAAATTTCTAACTTGTACCAGATGTGCCAGATACAATGAGTTCAATTCCTGGCTCCATTAATTATTAGCTATGTTACCTTGGGCAAGTCACTAAACTTCTCTTTGCCACATTTTCTTTAACTGTGAAATGTAACCCTTATGATTTTTGTGTAAACCTCATGATATCCTTCCTTCATAAAATTCTGTGTATCATGATTTTCCACAGTGGGACTATTTGGTGGTATTCTCTTATACTGAAACCCCTGTTAACACTCTAAGTTTCTATTACCCACCTACCCCTAAATGATGAGATGGCAAAATCAGAGAGCATCAGTGTGGGAATACAAATGTGACTTCTCAACCCAGCCCTGAGCCTAGACATAGTGTTGCTTTGAAAAGGCACTAAACTTGGGCCCCCAGATTGCCACCTATAAAATGAGGAAATTGGAGTGATTGTTTCTGTTTCCTTCCGGCTTTATTCTAAGAATACCCGTTCAGTGTAACAATTATTTTAAGACTGAACTTATGGTAACTTAAATGTTACCGTCATGGAAAATTAAGATGCCTTTGTTAAACAAGGGAAGTACCAGTGTGCTGTCAAATATGGAATTCTCTTGTATAAATGTGACTGGAGAAAAAAAATGTAAGAGAGCAACCTCTGAGCAAGGCTTCTGATAGTGTCTGAGGTAATATCCTGAGAGGATATGGCTCCTCATTAAGAGACCCTGGCCCAGCACAGCAGAAGGAGGAAGAAGCAGCAACAGGTTTTCCCTTGTTATATGTTGCTGGTCTTTCACAGATCTGTAATTTTTTTTCCTACCTTGTTTCCATTTATTGGTTAACTACTAATATTAATAGTTTTCTTAACCTGGTTGTAACCCCCATTTTTGATTTAGAAAACAGATTCCAAAGGCAATCCTTGTTTCATTGGAAGCTGAGATTTTGACTTGCTGTATCTCATGGCCTTCTGGATTTGGACGGAGGCTTAACCTGAGAAGAATATTATGTCTGGGTAAGGAACAGAGCAGTCCCTGAACTGCCACAGCTATAGATCTGTGGTATGCCAGGAAATATACTTTTGTTCCAGGATCATTTTCAAGTCACTACCCAGGCCTCTCCAAAGAAGCAAATGCCATTCTGTCTTGTTTTTCATCCTAACGTGGGCTTGGGCACAAATACATTGTCCAGCAGCATCAAACACTGTTCTGCAGAGGCTTCATCCTCAAACTATCCTATCAAAGAAATAACTGCAGGACACTCAGCCTCACAGTAGAACTCATTGTGACTACAAGCCCTGTTTTATAAACCTAATCACATTGTCCATATAAACAGCAGGAAGCCAGCCAGGCAAGGTGGTTCATACCTATAATCCCGGCACTTTGGGAGGCTGAGGCGGGCAGATGACGACGTCAGGTGTTCAAGACCAGCCTGGCCAACATTGTGAAACCCTGTCTCTACTAAAAGTACAAAAATTAGATGGGCATGGTGGCGGGCGCCTCTAATCGCAGTTACTCGGGAGGCTGAGGCAGGAGAATTGCTTGAACCCATGAAGTGGAGGTTGCAGTGAGCCAAGATCATGCGACTGCACTCTAGCCTGGGTGAGAGAGCAAGACTCTGTCTTGGAAAAAAACAAACAAACAAGCAACAACAACAACAACAAACAAAAGTATGAAGCCAATCAGAGAAGCAAAATTATTTCTTTTGTTCTGTGTGAGATAGGGTCTTGTTCTATTGCCCAGGCTGCAGTGCAGTTCTGCAATCATAGCTCACTGCAGCCTTGAACTCCTGGCCTCTCACCTCTCACATGATCCTCTCTCCTCGGCCTCCCAAAGTACTGGGATTACAGGCATGAGCCGTCACACCTAGCCAAAATTCATAGATAGCTATGAATGGGTATGATATCTCACACTCTAGAGAAATAAGGGAGGTGGGAAAAATTATTCTTTGAACACTTGCTACTAGTCAAGCTTTAAATGCACTGCAAAATTAAATCCAAATAAGAACCCTGGGTGTGGCAGGGCAGTCTTTCCTATTTCCATGTTACAGGGCTATGAAGCAACTTGCTCAAGGCCACTTAGCTAGTAAGCAGTTGAGCTGGGATCCGAACCCAGGTCTGTTTGTCTTCAAAGCCTATGCATTTTTTTCTTACCCCCTCTCCCCCACCACCACAACCAAATGCCCAAATATCACTTTAAATAACTGGGGGAACTCATTTTCTAATTGAGATTCATATTGATGCATATTATATGACATTTCCTATCTTGTGAACAAGGCTTATTTCTGTAGCATTTTCATAGCACCCCAGAAAGTAAAATTTTTCTCTAAAAGAGACTCAGAGAATTTTAATATTTTGCTTACTCAAGAAAGGCAGATTACATTCTGCATTCAAAACAAAATAGCTCCCCCTACAGTTTTTGTTCTATTCTCATCCTTGGCTTTGGCAAACAACACAGAGAACCCCTAGGTCAGATACTAGAAGGCAGAGCTGTGCATTTGCCCCTTACTGATGGGAGTAATTATTGGTCCATCTGCTTAGAGAGGATCAGGGTTGCTACTCAGGACAAGGAGACAGCCCTTTAACATTTCCTCACTTTCTTCAGTGTCGGCAACAATTAGCAGAATAACTCTGTAGCTGCTAAGAGTCTCGTGTTGATTTTGACAAGCTCCAAGCTGGAGTAAAAATGTGCTTTCTGGAGGCCAAATTCCCTTCCAACTTCCAGCGCATAGCTGGCAAAGACAGACACTGTCAGCCATTCAAGTGCTGAGATTCCTCTGTGATGTCATTAGTCCCAGCTTGGCCCAGCGCCCATTGCCTCCCGGTAACTGGTTGGAAACTTGCAAAGCTGTGCGTCAGCATCACGTTAGGATCATGGCACCTACGTGCTCTCCCATGGGTCTGCAACGAGGGAACACCACTGATGATGCAAGGGCTGCTGGGAACTTCACTATAGTTCTGGGTGCTCAGTGGCCCTGGGGACGTCAATAATTTGAACTGGCCTAACGTCATTTGCTCTCACTATCCCTTACAACAATCAGCTGTCTCTGCCTCTTTTCGATTTGGTTCTTTCTCCTAAATCATTTCCCAAGGAATTTTTAGGTGGAGGGAGGTGGAAAACCCTTCGTGTAGTCCATGCAAAACCTACCTAAGTGGACAAATGAAGGAAGACAGATAATAATCAGACACCTATTGATAATGTTAAGAATAATTAAATTAGAAAATGGAGCTAGAAAGTACGCTGAAAATTTTAAAGGATATAGAAATAATAATAATTAACATGTGATGAGCTCTTAACATGGGCTAACGACTGTGTTAACAACTTTACATGTAATGTTTCTTTTAATCCTCAAACCAGGCTTATAAGGTTCATTCTATTAATAGACCCACTTTGCAGAAGAGAAAACTGAGTTGGAGGAGTTAAATATTAAAAAGATGTCAAATTTCAGAGCAGAAAATTAAATCTATATCTGTATGACTCTAAAGCACATCTTCTTAACACTGGATAGTACTGCTTCCCCAAAACAGAAGTACAAATTAAGTAGCAATTGATAGTGGAAAGTATAATCAGATACTAGGAATGATCCTGAGAAAACTTAGATTTTAAAACATGAGCATGCATTCTCAGTAAAGTTGCCCTTTGCACCTGTAAAGTGCCTCTTACCTCAATTACTGGACATGACAATCAGTGTGTATGGAATGATTTGTGCCTTTTTAAGCATTTCCATATGTGCCATTGTATTGAATCCTCCCAGTAATCCTATAAGAGACATGGGGCAGGAATCTCCACTTTCTAGATAAAGCAACTGAGGAAGTTAAGTGACATGGCCAAAGTCCCATAATTTAAAAAGAAGAGTGTCCTGATTCTCAGTTAATAGCATTTTCTGCTTCCCTGCGATGCCTGACTTGGAAACAAATGCTAACTTCCATTCTTCCACCTCTTCCCTACAGCAAACCTAGCCCTTGGTATCTGCCTTTCTCCATCTTCTTTAAAGAGATAACCATCCTCTCACCCACAAATCTCTGTGCATCCAAGGACAGGGTTAAATAAGTCACTTATTTGCCCTAATCCTCCATGTCTGTCAATATTTGATGAATGGCTTCTTTAGAAACTGCCCCAAGTTTTCCTGACCAGCTGAAAGTGATGAGCAATGGAGAGAATTTACAAGGCAGGAGGAATGAGTGGGAGTTTGGCAGACCAGACATTTGGGGATGATATTGTCTAAATTGGTTAATTTGTTTTAATCAAGTGGCTTAGTTCAAGCCATCATTAGCTCTCCCATGTCAATGGTATAAGTGGAATGACCTCCTAAAAGGTCCTGCTGCACCCGGCCAACCCATTTGGTTCCGTTTTTTAAAGTGAAGCCAGTTTAATCTTACAAAAAATGCAAGTTCCTCTTGGCTTTAAGCCTTTAAAATGCTTCCCAAGGCCTTTAGGATTATAACAACAAATCCTTATAATAACATATGACCCCAGCTTACTTGTCCAACCTCTGCTCGAGTCACTCCCCAACATGCCGCATTTCCCCTCTCAGTCTGCACCCTAATCTCTTTACTCAGTGTATGAGAATTCCCTTCACAACTCCCCTGACAATAGTCCTCCAACCTAGGCTTGAATGTGCCCAGGAATAGCCTGGCAGAACAGCCATTCTCTTGACAGACACATCAAATCATCATTCCCTAGTTGAGTCCCAATCAGTTCCTTTGTAACTTGGGCTCAGAAGTCGTGGAGATTTGGGTCCATGTCTTATTCCATTGCACAGTAGCTGTGTGAGTCAATGTCAAAGCCTCAGTTTCCTCATCAGAGATGGGTAACCTGATGAAGTTGCAGCAATTAAGTGAGAACAGGTGTAGAATATTCCTAACAGTGCCCTCCACGTAGTAAGTGTTCAGTAAGTATTAGACATCATCATCATCATCACTTTCACCAGATACCTTTCCATTCACTTGGCTACACATCTTGAGTTTCTTCAACCAATGCAGAATAGCATTAACTATTTAAAAATCAGCTAACATTTAATAGTCCCCCCAGGACATATAGCCTAATGCCCGTTTATCTAGGGAGAAGTCTTAGATTATCATAAGTACCCTAGCTCTGCTGCCAAGTTATGGGGGGTTACTGACTAAGACCACAAGTTGACTGCCACATCTCCTCCCACCAAGCCAGGCCCACAACTAATGCCCATGTACACACACCAAAGAATAAGTGAATTTCCCAATTCAATTAACTTTAGAATTGGACTTCTAATCCAGCTTGAGTCTATACTACATCAACACAATAGGAATAGAAGAGGAGGGGGATGACAGTCTAAGACCCAGGACAGTTGCAAAAGGATTTTCTGTTTAACGAAAAAGAAAAAATGCACAAATAACAAGAAAAAGAAAACATATAGCGCTCTTACGTGCGTTTTTGGTTCACAGTGAAAAGTCAACATGGTCTCTGTCTTTTCTTTCAAGAACTCGAATGCTTCCTACTTCAAAGTGTATCATCTAAGTTATTGCCTTTCAAAAAGACACGAAAAAGAGACATTAATTTGTGCAGCATGAATTGAATTTCTGAAGGAAATACATGGGGAGTGTATTTGAGGAGAAACTATAGAGGCCAACGTAGTAAAACACGTCTCCCTGCATTGGTGTTATGCATCATCACACTCAGCCAATGTGGGTAGACTGTGCCACATTTCATCATGTCTGCACACCATGCCAGATGACCATAAAGAAGCGTCACATGTTTCTTTGCATATACAGACTCATCTAACCATAAAGAAATAATTAAAACAAGCAACCAATAAAAATTGTGGACATGTATTTTTTAACTGAAATGCAGTGTAGCAACTACAGCCATGAAACAGGTAAGAGGGAAAACAGATCAATATTTAGAGCATAAATTTTGGTAATGCAAAATCAAATTACCATCCAAGGAACCCAGCTCTTCTTGCCACGTCACCCCAGGAAGGCAGCCAACTCAAGGCAAAAGAGTACATTAATTTCTCACTTTTCACTCCTATATGATTCCCACTCCCTCTTTAGACCATCGGGACTTGCTCTAAGCAAATGGGGCTCATGGGAAGTTGACAGCAACACCTTCTCGCCCCATCAGTATGGTCTTTCTCCCTCATTGCAGTCACTGACAGATTTCTGTCCTCAAGGCACTCAGAACATTGATTCACCCGGACTCCTTTGGTTACAAGTGTCAGAAACTAAACTTACTGAGTTAAGCCAAACTGGAACAATGGGTTCAAACAGCAGAGAAGTCCAGGAGTAAGCTGGCCGAGGAAGCCCAGTGACTTAGACAATGTGATTACATTTTACCATCTCCCTCTATCTCCAAGCTCGGGTTCTACCTGTTGTCCTCTTCCTTTTCTATAGATTGGCTTCTTCCTCATGGCCAGGTTGAATGAGAAAATGGTAAAAGAGGTGTGGATGCAGACAACTCTAGGCGTTCATTTCCTGCTTAGTAACACCAGAGCTTCTCTATTCCATTGTCTCTCTCTATGAAACTGCAGGGAAGGACTCTGATTGGCCTGAATTGGGTCATGTGCTCATCCCTGTGGCCATGGAAACCAGTTACTATGACTGGCCAGGTCTACTTTTTATGTTCATTCCTATGGCTACAGGGCCATGTCCTGCGATTGGCAGCCCCTCAGAACCACATGGAGTGGAAGAGCTGTCCCTAGAAATAGGGTGCTTGGTGTTCTGAGAGGTAAGTAGAAAAGACAAAAAAATTACAGTTATTTACCATATCATCCCATCCTGTCTTTGTTACCAGGATATGCACATCCTCTGACCCTCTTTCACTTTAACGCATGACCTCTGCTTCCCATTAAATATTTTCTGGAATAATTCTTATAAACACAGACCTTTTAAATACTGCCTTAAAATCCCACTTGATCTCATTTTCACATTTAAAGAAATCCATCCTAGAAGTTATAAGTAAATAAAAAACACTTTGTGTTTACTACAGTTTGGTTTGAAAAAAAAAACTTCAGAATTACTTTTGTAGAACTCAAAAAACATTCAATTACCAACCATTCCTCCTTTTGAAAGTTCCAAGATGCATGAAGGCTGCTCTCAAGGCCACTCACCTGCCTGCTCAAATACTGACAACCATCCCCTTCAAATGGTCCCACTTTTAATTTCCCCTTTAATAGTTCTATTTCTTTTACCCTACCATTTACTCTTTGACCTCTCTAGAGTAATGAGCTACAATCTCCTGATATCACCACTTATAGTGATTGTAATAATAACAACCAAGAAGTTGGTGATCAAGCCAGCAACCTGTTAGGTGGAGCAGGAGAAATGGTGGGCCAAGCAGGCAAAATCAGTTTTTTCATAGCAGGTGAGGGAGGGAGGGGTCTGTGAATACTCACATGCTAATGTATTTTCCCTGCAATCTCCCTATCACTTAAAGTTCAGACAGTTGGCAAAAGCCACTTATTTCACAAACTCATTCATAACAAGGCAGGGTTACCAAAGCACAGATGCTACACAATGAAATAGTCAATTTATTTGTAGTCAAATAAATCTGGGAAAGGCTTCCCATCATATCCCTCGATTTGAGGTTTACAGTGTACCTGAAAGACTGACAATTTTTACAGTGAAGGCGTATGTTTCTCTTGTTTTACCTGTCATTCCAAAAACACACTTGTTAATAGAAGTCTTCATGACAATACCCATTAAAAGTCTTAGGAATATACTTTGAGAATTGTACCACCAAGAGATTTGTGGCTACTAATGCCATCTCTGGGATAATTTTTGCTTTTTTCAGAAGCCTGGCTCAGACATCAAAGCTCTACTGATGGAGATGTTGGGCAAGCAGCCAGCCTGTGGTAGGTACTTGGAAAGAGAACCTTTTGATATCTCATCTTCTGCGGCCTCTATTTGGTTTGGACTTGCTCTCCATACACCACTGCTGAGTTTCTGAGCACTATACATTGGAGAAGAATCATTTTGGTTCCATTGAAAGGCCTCTCTTTCATCAAACCAGTGTGGTGCTTTTACAGCTCTCATTGCTCCATGGGGCTATGAGCAGTTTTCCTATCAAAGGCACCAGGTGCTGTCTGTGTTTCTGGGACCTTCTCCAGTACCTGTGTCTGTTAGTCCCCTTGAATGTGCTGCCTCCATTTTGCTACTTCTGATTGAGAACCATGGGCTTCAGGCTGGGTTTCCATCTCTCTGCCTTGCGCCATTAGACTTGATGTTATATTCCAGAGTTTCAGTCCCAACCCAAAACCTACTCTCATATGCCTAAACTACAGGTCAACCTCACCCTATTAAATTCAGCTCAGGGTTGAGCTTTTAACCCACCACTTGTCTGCAAGAGAAAAATAGAAGTTAGTTTCCTTCTGTTTACATTATTTCTGAAATTTCTGAAATAGAAGGAAATAATGTAAATTATGGAAATAAGAAAATAATGTAAATTATTTCCTTCTATTTAGATTATTTCTGATATCTACAACATTTCAGAAAATTGTAGCTCTTTGGTCAAACTTGGTGCTTTCTACTTGCATTATAGTGTGCACAATATATGCATATGACTGACCTAAATCCCCACCCCACTGCCTCACATCTCAAGCTTCTTCAGGACAAAAAAATCTATATCTATTTTTCTCCATATCTCCCTAATACCTGGGTAATGTCTTTTGCAGGTAGTAAGCACTTAACAAATGCCTATTAACTGAATCAATAAGAGAATAAATAATCTTACATAGCATGTGGATGCTTTGGGGGACTAACAGAAAAGACAAAATATTTATAAACTTAATCTATTAAATCTTGTTAATTTAGAATTCCCTAATCCAAAAGTGTATTAGTCTTTCTGACACTGCTATAAAGAACTGGTCAAGACTGAGTAATTTACAAAGAAAAGAAGTTTTACTGACTCACACTCCCACATGGCTGAGGAAGCCCCAAGAAACTTAAATCGTGATGGGAGGGGAAGCAAGGACCTTCTTCACATGGCTGCAGGAGAGATAACAGCCTGTGAGAGCTTTTCTCAGGAAAAATTACCATTTATAAAACCATCAGATCTCATGAGAATCTACCCACAGTCACAAGAACAGCATGGGAGCAACAGCCCCCATAATCCAATCACTTCCCACCAGGTCTCTCCCTCAACACCTGGAGATTACAAATTCAGGACAAGATTTGGGTAGGGGCACAAAGCCAAACTATATCCAAAAGCTATGTTGATTCCCAGAGCATGGTGATTTTCCCTTCTTCCCCCTACCTTTGACTACGTCTGGCATTGTCTGGAAATATATTTAGTTATCAAAACTGGGGTGGGGGTGAGGAAGAACAGAGCTACTGGCATCCAGAGGGTTGAAGCCAGAAATGCTGCTCAACAGCTTACAGTGCACAGGACAGACACCCTGCCCCCAAAAAAGAATTATATGTCTCCAAAGTCAATAGTGCCACTACTAAGAAACCCCACCACAGAGTCAAGAAAAAGTCCACCTTTCCACTGCCCAGTAACAAAAGCTTGCTAAAGAAATGAATAGCCTAAAAAGATTGCAAAATAGAATTCAAGCTTTTTCAAATGCTTCAAGTCACCTGGTTTGCTTTCATCAAAGAACGGTCTTTATTATTATCTTTATTCCACTGTAATCACCCAGAATGCTTTGCTCATGTTCTGTGCTGGACCAATTGGTAAATTGAATCGTTTAAATGCATTCTCTTCTTAGTGGTGCTTTTGTCTATATTACAGAGTAGGAAACAAATTTAATTCCCTAGTCATAGGACAAATATTTACCACAAACAATAGCATTTCAACAGTTTGAATCCTTAACTGCCAGAGTGGCTGTTATACAAGGGATTGTAAGCACAAATGCTCAGCTAGTATTTAAAGACCCAACTGCTCATAAGCCAGACAGCACATGCACAAATTACCATTTTCTTCACTTGACAACTGCTGTTTTTATCTTGACACATCCACTTAAAAATTATTTCTGACAAGAATCTTAACAGCTTTAAATCAGTCTAATTAAAGGTAATACATTTTTGCTAGAAAAGCATTTGAAATTATACAGTATTGCACAGTTCACTTTTAAAATCAAGTTACTGGGTGCATTAGTAAATGACAAAAACACCTCCAGTGGCATATGGTCTTCTATCGAAGGAAAACATTTCCAATATTTTATGGAAGTTTCTAACAGCAAGGTTGTAGGAGGCAAAAAATGCTTAGAGAGTTTTTCTGTAGTGAATTAGCACCATATCCTCGAATGTTGCTTTATGTAGATGTGGTCGGCAGCTCTGACAGGGCTCCCAGTGACCTCTGCCTCCTGGTATGCAGGCATCTGTGGAATCCCCTTCCTTTGTGCACAGAACCTACTGACTCAGTTTTAACAAACGGAACATAACACAGGTGATGAGATGTCATTTCCATGATGTCGTTGCAGTCTTACCTGTATCTCGCTGACTTTCTGTCTCTGTTGCTGGCATTCTCTCTTACCCTCTTGCTAGCTTGCTGCTGTGTTGTGAGCTGCCCGATGGAGATGCCCACATGGCAAGAAACCAAGGGTGGTTCACAGCTTATGAGGAGCTGAAACTCACTCCAACAACCCACAAGGATTGGAAGCCTGCTAACAAACACATGAGTGTTCTTAGAAGCGAATCCTCCCCAGGCAAGCCTTGAGATGACCACAGCCCTGTGAGAAACCCAAAGCTAGAGGACCCGGCTATACGTGGCACCTGATTTCCTGACCCACAGAATCTGTGAAATCGTAAATATGTAGTCATTTTAAGTTGCTACATTTTGGGGTAATTGGTTGTGCAGCAATAGATAACTAATACAAGACATAACTCTGCTACACCAATCTTTATCTCTTTTGTTAATTCCTTCCTTACACAAAAGACTCACCTCTCCTATTCTTTGATATATACTTTTCTTATCATTCCACCAGCTCTAAAACTGAACTCTGCATCTTCTTACCCACACACCAGTATTTCCTCCTGACATCTATATTATTCAAAAGCATGCTCCTTTACACTCTTTTCTTCTTCTCCAAAGCTCAAATGAATGGAATGAAAAATGCTACATTGGCCATCTGGATTCAGAGCACTGGTGGCATCATTAACTTCTCCACTTTCCACACTGACAATCCTACACACAGCCACAGTGCCCTCAACCTGTTCCTCCTCTCTCCACAAAGGCTCTCACATCCCTTCCTTCTTATTGTTTCCTTATGTTGGAACGATTGTATTTGTCTAAAGGTTTCTTCTCCAATTCATTTTGTACATACAAAGCCAGATTATACCTCCTAACACACCACTTTTCTCATTTTACATGAAATTTTTGCCTAAAAACCTAGAGAATGTTCATTCATGTTTGGAAAATCACCTTTGATTATTACATTCACTCTGACATTGCACCTAGCATGCCAGTTTTCATCTCTTTTGTGTTCAGGGCCTTATGAAAACTTGACTCATAAGGTTCAGAATTTCCAAGTCTTACAGCAAAGTAAAACACGATAGCCAATTTGATATAATAAATCCATCAGGGTTGTTGCAGGTCGGGTCAAGAAGTAGACAGCGAGATGGAGATTATTAGCATGAGAAAAGGTTATTAGGGGGTTCTTCAAGATTGACAGTGGTCGGGAAAGGGAAGGCCAGAGGAAGAAGTTGGAGAAGATGCAATCACAGCAAATGCCTCAGCCTTAGAACACAGTTCTTGTTCATAAGAGCCTAAAATGGAAAACAATACAAAGCTGCATCAACAAAATAAACTGTAGTATACTGAGACAAGGAACACTATGCAGTAATAACAAAAAAGGACTACCATTAAGCTCAACAACATGGGTGACTTTCACAGATGCAATATTAAGCAAAAGCACCAGACACAAAAGAACAATTACTGTATGATTCCATGTACCTGAAGTCCAAGAGCTAACAAAACTAATCTATGGTGATAGAAGTTATAATAGTAGTTTCCTCTTAAGGAAAAGGGGTTATTGACTGGGAAGGGTCATGAGGGAATCTTCTAGGAATGGGGTCTGAATATATTCTATATCTTGATCTTTGCTGTGGTTATATAGGCATGTATATATATGTAAGAATTTCTCAAATTCTACACTAAATATTTGTATACTATAATATATACACATTATAACTTTTTACTAAGGGAAACATAAGTGTTGGCCTGAACAAAACAACAATTATCTCAAACAGAAATGTATTCATCTTCCTTGGAAGACCAGCTAAAACCACAGTAAGTTTGGGAGATTTTATTTTATATTTTTTGTTTGTTTGTTTATGTGTTTTGAGAGAGACAGGGTCTTGCTCTCTCACCCAGGCTGGAGTGCAGTGGTACAATGATGGCTCACAGTAGCTTGAACCTCCCAGGTTTAAGCAATCCTCCCTCCTCAGCCTCCTGATTAGCTGGGACTACAGGTGCACACCACCACATCCAGCTAATTTTTAAATATTTTGTAGACACAGAGTCTTCCTATGTTGCCTAAGCTGGTCTCAAGCTCCTGGCCTCAAGCAATCTTCCCATCTAGGCCTCCCAAAGTGTTGGGATTACAGATGTGAGCCACCATGCCAGGCCAAAATTTTTAAAAATGCTGTGTTTCTTCCCAAATTTTCAAAATAAATGTTCACAACTACATAGCTGTATGTGTACCTCTACTCATAAAATATAGAACACACGCCAATAGGAAGAGAAGGCACCTGCATGTTGACGCTAGCAATCTCTGGCCACTTTAATTGTAGGCAACTTTAATTTTTTTCTATTTGATTTTCTAAAATTAACATTGATTATTATTTGTATAAGAAAAAGAGTGATTACTTTTTAAATGCATTATCATTCATTGAGGAACAAACTAAAAGAAAAATGCAGTGCTGAAAGTGAGGTTGTAAACACCGTAATCCCTGAGAGTGTGTGTTAAACATCAGAGTGAAAAAGGGTATCTTTTTCAGAACCAACATGAGATTGGACAGGGGTATAGAAGACCCATGGGGGAAAGGTGCCATGTTAAAAACAAGCTGCAAATGACCCTGGCCGCAGTGACGATACATTTAAATGGGAATGTCCAGTTGGGAAGGAACACAGCATAACTGCTAACAGTTAGGAATTTCTGGCAAGACACAGGTAAAGACAGAGGAGCTGTTCCAGTAACATGGCTCTGATTTCTTTCAAGGCCAAAAAAGAGCCCAATCCTCTGACAAAGACTAGCTCTTCCTGTAGTGGTAGCCACCGATGCTGCATGAAGGACAGGCTAGAGAGATGTAAAGCAAGAAAGCCTCTCAGTTCCTTACAGATGCCAGAGTAACGGGACATCAACCATGTCGCCTGGGAATATCCAGAGTACGTCACAGTGGCAGGTAAATAAAAAAGGGTGTGAATTTGTCAGATTTCAAAATCTTCCAGCCACTCTGACTCAGTGACTACTGAAATCATTTCACAATGATCAGATTACTCCCAGAGTCCCTCGTGGAGAAACATCACATTCTCTGCCAGTCCAACTCAGGAACATGAATCCCCAGGGGCAGCTGAAGGAATACAGACATTTCAATGAAGTGTGTTTATAATACGAGGGAAAAGATTCTTTCTCTCCAAAGGATGCTGAAAGCTCATGAAAAGAAAAATGTTTAATTTCTTTATCACCTAGTAGAAGTAAACTAAGAATTAAAACAATAATTTAAGGATTTATTTTTGAGGAAGGAACAGAGACATGCTAGTGGCTGTGAAAGATACATTTTGCCACTGTGGAAGCAAAGATAGCTTTGTGATCAGAAACACTAGTACTGGCTGCATGCCCAGGGACAATTTACCTCTCTATACATCAGCTTCTTCATGTCTAAAGTGGGGAGAAAAATACCCATCTCATAGACTATTGTGAGAAGTAAATGCAAATAACATATATTATGTGCACTTAGTGCAAATCCTGGCAAGTACCAAGCACTCAGTAATATATGTCACATGATCCATGCTGTTGTCACAGTTACGGACAATTCTCACTACAGCCTCTTTCTAAATTTCATTCCAGTCTCACACCAGCTACAAAGTCTTCTTTTCATGCCTCGTATTGCATGCTCTTATTTCAAGGATAGTGTCTATCTCTATAAAAAGTGTATATAACAAGATCTAACCCAAGCCAACAGGCACAATAAGGCCACCATAAGTGAAGGTGGTATAGTACATTGCAAACCCAGATAGAATGAAGCCCAGCTAAGTCAGAATTATGTAAAGTCAGCTTGTCTGATTTTTCCCACTGTGGAGACATCAGAATCTTGACTCATAAAGTCTGGTATGATTCACTTGTCCAAGGACCTACATAGGAGAATACCCTGATGTGTTCTTTAATCATAAAACCTGAGAGGCTCATGGAAAACAATGGAATCTGAATTCTATAAGGAAATCTACATTCTATAAAATTTGTAATAAATGACACATAGTCTCTAGCCATTCCTTACTGAGGAATTGGTGATAATCTCTAAACAATGACTTTTTGAGCAAACAGCTCTCATACTCTCTGGTCACAGACAGACTTTTTACTTTCTGCTTAAGCATTTGCTATTAATAAAAGTATAATGTCACCATTGAAGGGGTGGACTGTGATGTCAGACTGTCTGCGGTGCTGAACCCAGTGCCAATATTTGATAGGTGTGCAACTTGGGTACATTGTTAGCATCTTTTTTTTTTTTTTGAGATGGAGTCTCACTCTGTTGCCAGGCCTGAGTACAGTGGTGCGACCTTGGCTCACTGCAACCTCCAACTCCCTGGTTCAAGTGATTCTTATGCCTCAGCCTCCTGAGTAGCTGGGATTACAGGTAGGCGCCACCATGCCCAGCTAATTTTTGTATTTTTAATAGAGATGGAGTTTCACCATGTTGCCCAGGATGGTCTTGATCTCCTGAGCTCATGATCCGCCCACCGCAGCCTTCCAAAGTGCTGGGATTATAGGCGTGAGCCACCGCGCCGGGCCCATTGTTAGTATCTTAATTTTGTTTCAATCTTATCAAAAGTAAATGGTATTGATAATAGTATCTGTGTCAGAAAATGGTTGTAATCCTTTATCATAAATAAGTTCATTGATGATAAGGTAAACCATTTAGTGCCTGGCACACAGCAGGCAAATATTTAGCTATTTTTACAAATTTTTAATCATTGGATTATTTCTATTAACTTTTTACTTATATTCATTTCAGAAATTTCAGAAAAAAAGTGGAGGGGAGAAAGTTTTAAACCTTCTGCTATGGAACATCTTGAAAATGGCCACTTTAAACATTTTGGAAAAGTTTTCTTCTAAAATATACAATTTCACAATTAATACCAAAGTATATATGGTATTTTATAACCTAATTTTTCCCCATCTAGCCAGCAATTATGGGGTAAGGAGGGATGTCATATTTTTCACTTAATCATACTTTATGGGAAAAATCTTTGTCATTATATATTCTTCTAAACATTATTGTGCCTTATGCAGAATACTACATTGCATAGGAGTATTTCTTTAACTATTCCTCTATTACTGGCTATTTAGGTTTCTGAATTTTACTATTTTTTAAAAAAAATGGTGGAACATCCCTGAAACTTTAATGCTTGTGCAGGTCTATGATCTTTACTTTAAGATAAATTCCTGGGAGTGGAATTTGTGATACCCAAAAGGAATAAACATTATTGAAGCTTTTGATCTATTTAATGGGTTTCTATTGGGATGCACTGCTTCCCCCAAAATGCTCTTTCAAATTCTGATTGGAAATATGTGATGCTACAGTTCTTTGTTTCTCTAAGCAATAGGATCTCTCATCAGTTCCCCTATAAGATGTACAATCTCGGCTGGGCGTGGTGACTCACGCCTGTAATCCCAGCTCTTTGGAAGGCCGAGGCAGGTGGATCACAAGGTCAGGACATTGAGACCATCCCGGCCAACATGGTGAGACCTTGTCTCTACTAAAAATACAAAAATTAGCTGGGCATGGTGGTGCACACCTGTAGTCCCAGCTACTTGGGAGGCTGAGACAGGAGAATCGCTTGAACCCAGGAGGTGGAAGTTGCAGTGAGCAAAGATCATGCCACTGCACTCCAGCCTGCAGACAGAGTGAGATACCATATAAAAAAAATTTTTTTTAAAGATGTACATTCTCTTCTGTGTGGCAATGGAAAGGCTTTAAAAACTCTCCCTGATTTAAAAAAGAATCCTTTCCTGTTGTCTTTGAACTGGAATCGAACTATGCAAATACATGAAATCCACAATACTTATTGTGCCACCTCTGGCAATAGCATCCCTAGGGGTTATCTTTTGTTTACTTGGAGATCAATATTTTGTGTATTTCATTTGGGATGCTCAAGTAGAGTAAACAGCTTCATTTCTCCTCTTGCCCATTTCTCCACTTTTTTTTTTCACATTCTGGACTGGTGTGTTACTTTCTTTATAGGCAAAAAACAAAAATAAACACATGAAATCTCTAAACTCCAACCCACTTAAAGACTGGTGCACGTGTCAAATTTCCTATGTTGTCCACTTGTGGTTAAAAGCAATCTCAATGCCTTACCCCAACATTCAAACATAAGATCTAGCCCCTGCCTAACTCTTCAACTGTGCCTATGCCTCTTTCTCTCCTTTGCGTACCAAATTACAGTTATGCTAAACATTACGCAGTTCATTGAACATTCCAAGTGCCTTCTGACACTAGGCTATTCCTGAGCTGTTCCCTCTACCAAAAATGTTTTTGTGCTCCTCCTTGTCATTCAGATCACATTCGAATGCCACCTCCTCACCATCCTTGCCTGCCTACCCAGACTTAAGCTGCCTCTCACTCATCCTATCTCACATTACCCAATATAAGTCTTTGCAGTGCATTTGTCATGCTCTGATCTTATATATTATCAGAGTCCTTGGACTGTTTTCTTCCCAGCTGTATTCCTGAGAACTAGTGCCTGGCATGTTGTAAGTGCTCCATAAATACTTACTGAAAACTTTTGTTGAATGGATTATGAAAAATTTACTCATTATATCCTGCTGAAAATCTCCAACAGAACTTAAGTTCTGTAAGGAGGAAGAGAATTGTTGTAATGAGAATAAGGTGAACCTCTGTAAGAAGAATGAATGTCTGTTATACATATACCCTTACTTAGGAAACCAATGGTGAACAGAACTATGGATACTGGATAACAGGAGAAAAGTGTAGGGACTTTAAAGTGGCAAAGAAACTCCTTTTGGTTGTGAAAAATGAGTGGATGGAGACAGAGATAGGAGTTGGAGAAAAAGAGAGAAAAGAAAGCAAGAAAGATAAAAGGGAGGAAGGGAGAGAAGGAGATAGAGAAAGAGAATTCAAAGCGAGTCTTTGAAATGTTATGTGGCTGAGATCTTGCAGAGGCACAAGCCACATGTCAAGGGCTTACAGAAAATGAGAATGATGTATTATAGGGCCAGGCAACCAAGGAGAGTTTCAAGGAGGAATATGAACTAAGCTTGTAGAACAGGTGAATTTTTTTTCCTAGTAGAGAGAGAAAGAAAAGAAAGCATAGTCACACCTCAGCAAAGGTAAGTAGAAAGAAAGTGCATGGCTCACTCAGAGAAATGGCAGGTCATTTTGTAGGACTGGTACGTGAGGTACAGAAGCAGACATGGAAGAAATTCTCACTGCTAGAACTTATATATTTGTGCTATTGCCCAAGAGCAGTTCCATGGCCTGGCCCGTTCTGACTGGTAGCAAGAAGAGAGGGTAATCACGTAACGCATGTTCTCATTGGTCTCCCCTTTCATTTATCTTTCTCTTTTTCTCAACATCTGTAATGAGATACAATTCACATACCATAGAATTCATCCACTTGAATATATGATTCATTTTAGTATATTTGTAGAGTTTTGCAACCATCAACACTAATTCCAGAGAACTGTCATTGCTCCCCCCAAAAAACCCATAACCATTATCAGTCATCCCGCATCCCCACCTCCAAACCCCTGACAAATTCTAATCAACCTTTTGTTTCTATGGATTTGCGTATTCTGGACATTTCATATAAAAGGAGTCCTGTACTATGTGGTCTTTTCTGATTGGCTTATTTTAGTTAGCATAATGTCTTTAAGGTTCATCTAAGTTGTGATATATATCAGAACTTCATTCCTTTTTATGACTGAATAATATTCCATTGTGTAGATATACCACATTTTATCTATCCATTTATCAGCTGATAAACATTTAGTTTACTTCTACTTTTAAGCTACTTTGAATAATGCTGCTATTAGCATTCATGTGCAAGTGTTTAATTGTCCTGTTTATATACATAGGAGTAGAATTGGTAGGTCATATTGTTAACTCTAGGTTTACCGTTTTGATGAATTGCCTGTTTTCCAAAGCGGCTGCACTGTTTTACATTCTCACTAGCAATTCCTCCATGCCCTTGCTGACACTTACTATATGTGTCATTTTGATTACAGTCTTCCTATGGGTGTGAAGTGATATCTCACTGTGGTATCTCATTATAGTTTCGATGTGCATTCTCTAATGACTAATGATGTTGAGCCTCTTGTATTGCACTTACTGGCTATTCTATTCTGCCCAATCTATTCTTTACCAGATAGCAAAATTACAGTCTTTAATCTGTAGCTGGACTCAATACCCCCTTGCCCAGAACTTTACAAAACCTACCCATCATATTCAGACTAAAGCCCAAATCCCTCTCACATATACTAGGCCCTGCATAATGTTACAATTTACAGTTATTTTACTAATTGGCATGTCTTCATTTTGGGGTATGTGTCAGTCTTCCCATTCAGAAGGTCAGAAATAATATCTGTCTGTCCTCCATGAATTTCCATGCCTAGAACAATGTCTCCCATATGGTAAAACAAATGCTTATCAAACACAAGAAAAATTAGGAAATTTTAAAAATGTTTTCTCCCAAATATAGCTAGATAATATACAATAATTTGTTAATGAAAAGTGACATACACATGTGTCCTTCATTTATTTCAATGGAATAATAACTCCTCTCATAAAAAAGTGTGTACTAGCAGATCTAGAAGTAGAGAATGTAATGAAAGTAGACATACTTATTGTAGTTCATTTAATTCAATCACAGTCTCCAAAATGTACTGTCTGCTGCTGCGATATTTCAACACACCTAACTCATATCCGCATGCTGTACATTTGCTGCTCAGCTATATATATATATACACATATATACTTTTTTTTTTTTTTTTGAGATGGAGTCTCACTCTGTTGCCCAGGCTAGACTGCAGTGGCGCAATCTCAGCTCACTGCAAGTTCTGCCTCCTGGGCTCACGCCATTCTCCTGCCTCAGCCTCCCGAGTAGCTGGGACTACAGGTGCCTGCCACCACTCTCGGCTAATTTTTTGTATTTTTAGTAGAGGCGGGGTTTCACTGTGTTAGCAAGAATGGTCTCGATCTCTTGACTTCATGATCCGCCTGCCTCAGCCTCCCAAAATGCTGGGATTACAAGCATGAGCCACTGCCCCTGGCCTCAGCAATATTTTTTTTAAAAAAGAATAAGTAAATCGGGTAATAGCTCTATTACCATTCTGTAGATAAATAATGCAGGTTTTATTGCATAGTTTGGTATTGATATGTGTTTATTCTGATTCTATTAACAATGAGCATGTACCAGCCAGTGTGAGCCTGTGTTTTGATGTATTCCATGGACATTGTGATTCTGCTTTAAGTGATCCTTTTGTTCAATAAAACGTAAAAGTCATTTTCAACTATGCTATAAGGTTTAGGTTTCTTTGGGGTTATGAGGTTGCCATTGCCATACTGTAAGAAATTAGTTTAAAGTCATTGGAAATTAATAAAGAAATTATTCATGCCATGTGTTACTTAAAATGAAAAATCATCAATTTGATGGCTTGTGATCTTTTACATGGAAAACAACTTTCTTCCTTTGCATTTCTAAATACATGACTTTGGACATTAAAAACAAAATAAGGAGTAGTTTCCACCCAATCCTCGCTGACCTATTCCTTCCCAGAGCACACTTTTCTACATATTTGTCCCCAAGAACTCACCATATTCTTGAATGATTTAAACTCAAGTTTTATCTCCCCCATAAAAATTCTAATCAGTCCACTCTATCTTATCTTCCATTCCTCCACTTCTTTCCAGCCTTTCTATTGCCACTGTGCTCTTTCTTTCCTGGACAACTGCAGCCACCATAGTCCTGCGCCCCCACCTCCACTTGAGCTCTCCTCCAGGCCATGCTGCACCAGCAAGTCAGATCATGCCACTCCCCATCTTTGGTAATGAAGGGACTAATGAATTATCAACTACCCAGAGAGAGAGAAGTAGTAGTTCTAATAATTGTCTTCTCATGCATAAAGCATTTGTTCATATTTTCAAAACCGCGTTTTGATGAGGATAGGTGGGAATTATTATTATTATTGTTATTCCCATAATTTTTACATTATTTTATTGTGTAAATTTTTTTTATTTTACACATGGAGAAATTGAATCTGGGGCATTGGGATGATTAGCTCAGGGTTACATGGATAGCTGGAAGACAAACAGAGCCAAGATTCTAATTTGGAATTTTGAATTCCCTGTCCTGTGCACTCTTCCCATGGCAATGTGTTTTCTCTGCTGCCCCTCCTCATACATACACACACACACACACACACACACACACACAGAGGCATGTGCATGTGCACACACCAAGGAAAAAGATTGAAGGTGCCTAATATGTTGCAAAACAAACCTAAAAGCTATTTATGTTTTTCTGTATTAATACAGAGGAGCAATTGCTTGAAAACCTGTGATAGCAAAACTGTACAAGTGGGAGATTATTTCATTTCCAAGATATAACCAATCATGCTGTCCCCAGAACCACCCGAGAAGAAACTCCCAATCTGAGAACAGGCACACGGCTCGAATTATCAGAAAAGTCGCTGAGATAAGACATGCATGATCTCCTTCCTAAAGAGGTACCTCAAATTAATGTTCAGCTGAGTGTATCTAGAAAATGAGAAAGATTAAAATGCTCCCTGACACTTTTCTTCCTTTCAAGAAAATTATTCTATGAGACAGAGCTCTTCATAAGGCCTATTTTTCTTGTAGCCCACAGAAGGAACTTAAAACACAATAAAAGAGCACTCTGTTGGATGGGTCGAAGAGGTTAAAGCCGAGAAAAGAGACTGGAGAACATTTTTTAAATAAAAAATTAAGAATTATAGGGCATCTTATACCACATAATATATGTTAGAACAGAAAACTGGCAAAGTACATGGTGCCTTGAGACTATTTCACTGTGACATCTTATTTCTTATAAACCATCTTAATCTCCTTTCTCATCCAGGACAAGAATGACAGCCACATCATCTGGAGAAGGCAGCCAGGGAAGTACTCAAGAGAAAACACTTCTGTGGGTGACTTGAAGAAGCTGGTCACCATATGGTACATTTTCTATAACCCTGGTCAAAATAAGCTCAGGAACTAATGGGAACTAAAGGGTAATCAAATAAAATTATCCCAGACCAAGAAGCTAATTGCAAAAAATAAAAGGGATGAATCAGGGCTTGAGTCAGAAATAGGGAGTCAAAAGCTCTTCCCAGAGACCACCCTCCTTGCTCTCACTGGTAGATAGCTCCTCTTCCCCCTTCCCTTGACAATTTCTGCTTTGTTAGTGCCAAGCCCCTCCCAATTCAGTTCCTCGTGTCTCCTTTGAGTTCTAAGGAATGGGAAGAGGAGGCAAAAAACAGCTTTCAGATGCCAAGTAAGTGGAAACCAGGAGCGCCAATCTGCCAGAACCTGTCTATAGACCACTCCTGACATAAGTCACTGTCTCTTGTATCCCCCACTTTCACCAGATAGAAGGACATCTCTGCCAGTTCTTTAAACATTTCATCTTTTTGATTCATTTAGACCTTAAAAACTGTTTATTTCCTCTTTCTGGAAGGTTTTGTTTTTCTTCTCATTGCCAGCTAATCATTCGGGTCTTCACTTAAGCTGCAATTCTCCACCTACCTTGATCCTGCCCCCTCCCACCAGAGCAGATCAGCTCACTTAGCCATACTCTCATGGAACCTATCACAGAAACAAAAATCGTTAACAAAGTCATCATAATTATTTATTGTTTGTTTACACTGTTAGACTGGACACTCCTAGAGGGCAGTAACGTGATCTCATTTTCCTCACTCCAGGAATCCCAGTGCTTAACTCACTGCCTGGCACGTGAGTGTTTGGTAAAAGTTTGTTGTTCCTTTTGCTACTGGTCACCTTCCAAAATCTCTGATTACATCATCTCTCAAATTGCAGCTCAGGGAAGACTGACTTGGAAATGAAACACAAACAGAGGGAGGCTGCCAGACAGTAGTGACTAAGATACAGCAGGGCTCTTCAACCTCCATAATAGCCTACCGCACCAATATGTACTACCTTCCCTCCTACTCCATAGTCAAAAATCTTGGAATCATTCTTGCATTCTTGATGCCTGCGCTCATCTTTCCCTCACCTTACACCTAACCATCACCTAGGACTGTCTATTGTTATGTCCCATCAATTGATTACCAACCACTGTACTAGCTCCCTGTCACCATACTAGACAAAGCCACCATTCTCTCCTAGAGACAGCCTACTCCTGCTCACTGCTTCCTTCTTGCTCTATTTCCCTCCATTCTCCACTTAACAGCCAGAGTGTCCCTTGTGAAACACCTACCATGTCACAGCACTGCCTTCTGTTGATGTTCCTTCAATGACTTCCCATGGCTCTTAGTATAATGAGCAAAAGCCCTAATCAGTCTGTGAGGCCCTCGCAGAGATGCCTACTGTGCATATAGCTCATCTGCCTCGAATGGAGCCAGTTCCCCATGTGCTCAGCTGCTCTGGCCCTCTGACTGTCCTGTGGGCCCTGCCAAGCCCTTGGTGTCACATGGCCTTGTGATCACTGCCTCCATAGTCTACAGTGTCCTCTCACACCCTTCTCTCATCCATTAACCCCTGCTCCTTCTAAAGATCCTAGCTCAGTTGTTCAGCTGGGAAGAATCTTTTTATCACATGCCTTCTCCCAGTCTAGAGCCAGTTTCATTCCTTTACAGGACTTAAATATATTTCTAATTGTTTCTTATTATGCACTCACTCAGTAGAATTGCTAAGAGTAATGCTTATCTTTTGAACCAAACTCTAAATTCCTGGATAACAGAGACTTGATAATGCTTGCAGTTTCATCTTCAACATGTAACACAGTGCCTGGCATAGAAAAGGCACGGAGTAAACTTTTGTTAATGGATGGATGGATGGATGGATGGATGGATGGATGGATGGATGGATGAATGGATGAATGGATGAATGAATGAATAGTCTGGACTGCCATTTGTCTATCCTCTAAACTAGGAATTACAAAATCCCCACAGGGGCCAAGCAGGTAGAAAAATGTGTGAATTATGCTAGGCGTTATTAAAAAGGAGTTGTAGAGCATGCAATGAAATTTTCAAATTTCTTTTAAACCCTAGGTTGTGGACCAAGCTTCACTTTTTTGCAGCTTTCTGTTCCAGCAAGTTACTCCCCCAGATCCCACCTATTTTAAAAGCAACTCCCAGAGAAAGAAAGGCTTGGCAGCCAACAGATGACCACCACATTCTCTCCCACAAGTCGTCTGATTTCAAAAGGCAAGTTCTGTTCACAGGAAGGAGAGTATCCATACAAGTCCAAGTTCAGTGAGAGGGACTGTCCTGTAACCTGGAAGCCAAGGACTGGAATGCCCTCATTCACTTATTCTGATTCATAAAGTTTAAATTACTAAAAGAGGTTAACAACTTCAACATGTGGCATAATCCAGCGATTCATTTGTTCAAATAAGAGAAAAAAGTTTAACTTTGTAACAATAATATGAACACAAAAACATTTCCTGGGAGCAAAAAAAAAAAAAAATGTGGCTTTGAAATTCTGCCTTTTATCTTCCTGGGAAAAGCAAGAGCTTACAAACTGGGGCAGGGGGGAAGGTTTCTTTTTGGTAAACTCATAGGCCTTTGGCCACTGCTTCCCTTCCACCTCAATTATTTTCTTCTGATCTATGCATTGACCATGTAGAAATGTTCAAATGAAAGCACCTGGTCATTTTTACTTATCTTTCTTATTTTTTCTAGAAAGAGGCCTTGATATATTCTAGTTTCACAAGTGATTTTGCTAGATTTTTGCCATTACAAATCTGTTTCACTTTAACTGCAAACCACCTGATTCTGATTTTCCCTAGCCATAAATCTGAATTTTTACTACATTTTATCTGAGATTCACAACAGATGGGCTATGAACCAAGAAAAATACAATGGGAGGAAAGAAAAGATAAAATTATTGGGCAATGACTACACAGAAGATGGACCAACCCTGAGACAGGATATAAAGGAGGGTGAAGGGGGTAGTCCCAGTGAAGTAGAATGAGGAAAACCATTTTCTTCATAAAACTATAGAAACAGCAGTGTTTACCTTTAGTGTTGTTGCTACCCAGAAGAAGAGAAGGTATCTTGGCATTTTATCAACCATATTTTTATGTACTGCCATCAAGAATTTCTTTCCACTGCCTCCATATATTTCTTAGTCAGGCAACCATTTTCAATGATACTAAATCCATCTACTCCCATATATCTGGCCCAACACAACTCAATCAGACATTTTTTTAAACCAGCCCTATGAAAAGATGTTTTGAAAAGCTAATGACCAACCAAACCTGAGTATAGCCATCCAAACATTTTAGTGAAAGGACAGGTTAGAGAAGAATCACTTGACTAAAGAAATGCTTACAATGGGCTGGGCCAGTGGCTCACGCCTGTAATCCTAGCACGTTGGGAGGACGAGGCAGGTGGATCACCTGAGGTCAGGAATTCAACACCAGCCTGACCAACACGGCAAAACCCCGTCTCTACTAAAAATACAAAAATTAGCCAGGCATGGTGTTACACACCTGTAATCTCAGCTACGTGGGAGGCTGAGGCAGGAGAATCCCATGAACCCAGGAGTCGGAGGTTGCAGTGAGCCAAGATTGTACCACTGCACTCCAGTCTGTGTGACAGGAGTGAGACTCCATCTCAAAAAAAAAAAAGAAAGAAAAGAAAAGCCTACAATGTTAAAGGTTATGCTAACATTTACAGCCAAAGGCAGAAGGGCAATGTATATACTATGATACAAAAGATTTAAATAGGAAAAGTTCAGTTCACTTTTCAGTTCATCATGTACATCTCTGTACATGATGCCAACCAGGTTACTTGAAAGTCACACATTAAAACAGCTGTCTTCACATTTGCTAGTTGCTATCTAATTTCTATAGGGTCTTGGTCCTGCAAATTTTTTTTTAATATACGTTATTTTTTTTTAAATATGTTATTTTTCTAATATACGTTATTGGTTTTTTAAAAATCTTTTAATAGAAATTCAAGAATGAGTATTTACTGCCTATATCTGATAGAAGAATCCCATTTCTCATGAGAAAAATCAATGGATAAAACTCAGCATTTCTTCAAAACCAAAACTTCCTTTATCAAAACCTGTAGAACACAAGTTTCAGCAAAATTCGTAAAACATTCAGATCAAATTCGGGTTTCTTATTGATTTTCAGGAGGATTAATCTCTTTTATATTAAAAGCTCATTTGGTCACAAGTAATGGAAATTCATTGGGTCTTGCTTTGGAATGGGGAATGTGCGAGAACATACTATGGAACTCAGAAGGGAGGAAACAGTTCAGTTCAGTACGGATGGGACCCCAGCACTAGATAGCCAGAATGAATCAAGACAACCAGTCCCGGATCTCCCCAACTCTGTGGTTGGTGGTCTCTCCTCTCTTCACCTCATCGCAGCCCACTTCACTCTTCTCTTTGTAGAAAGGCTTTCTTTGCCACTCTACGCGTGTGTAGAAACAGGCCACCCCCCATCTCTGAAGACTGTAGATCCCCAAGTCAAATGATTAGGCAGACACCCTTTCCTGACTCTAAATTTCCAGAGGGAATCCCACTGACTCAGCCCGGATCAGGTGTCCACCTGAGGCCAATCAGCTTTGTGCAGAGAGGCAAGTTTTCATAGTAGAGCAATCTGGAACTACTCAGGCAAATTACATATATATATATATATATATATATGTATGTGTATATATATATGTGTGTGTGTGTGTATATATATATATATATATATATATATATATATATATATATATATATATTTCCTGTGACCTAGCACTTCTACTCCAGGGGAAATTTCACAAAGATTCATGAAAAGGCAGGGGTATGGTCTTTGTACACAGTTTGTGGGGACAAGAAATTGGATGTCCATTGCTGGGAGAGATTAGGTAAGCATTAGATGTACATCACAGAGCATTATGCAGCAGGCAGAAGCAAAGGGCTACACACAGCCCCACAGGAGTTCTTTGTTAAGTGCAAGGCTTTGTCGTGCACTATAGAAACTTACCATGGTCAGAATAGAAGGTCTAGGGAGAAGCACTGCAGGAGGATATTAGATACCCAGTTGCCTTTTATCACAGCATTCTATGGAAAGGTGTTCTTAGGCCAGAGGGTAGCTAGATGTCTCCTGAGCTATGCTCCAGGAGAGAAACCTATCCGTTTTTATAGGACTAGTGAGAGCCTTTGCAAGCAGGGACAAAATAGCCTGTGCTTGGGTGCTGGCTATTTAGAGGAGCTGCATGCTCATGCTCATAGCATCAAGAGAATTCGGGGGACCTGAGGCTGGATACAGCCCATCCAACTGGGAGAGGGGAAGAGCTCCCAATCCCAGCCAGCTCATTTTCACTTATTTGGAAGAGAATACTGCATCATGCAGTTGATGTCCTATTGGGCATTGCAAATCTTAAATGTACAGTGCTCAGTGGGGGAAAGGGTAAAAAAACAGAAAAAATCTATAAAGTAATAAAGAATATCATCTGCATAAATGGGGGTGAGACACGTGAAAATGAAATGGGTGAATGGTGACCAAATAGAACAAAAGAAGATCTTTTCACTGGACAACGATGTAATGTGACAGAAAGTATAATTAACCTGAAACCATTCTGCCACAGATCTACAACAACAAACACATTTTTAAAAATGAAAAAAAGATGAATACGGATGCAGTTTCAGCAGGGCTGGGAATACAGTCTCAAGGCTGTCTATGAAAACCTATCATTAATCATTTGTACAAACATTCAACACTGATTCTGAACCAGGAATGAAGGGTGTTCCACAATAAAGCTGGAATAACCTTTAACTAACAGTCCATCTTCGCCACTGGGACATTTTTCACTTACTAGTGAACTGCTAGGAAATAAGATTAACTCGTCTTGTCTTTGAAGGTGGTAGTGATGGTGGGATCAAATATCCTCTTGACCTCAAATATCACATAAGTAACAGCTTGACAATGTAATGCTTCATTGTTGTCAAAGAAAATCTTGTCCACCAGCAGTTAAGCATTTGTAGAGAAAGTGGGGAGAAGGTATCTGGCAAATGTTTTCATAAATCACTATAACTTAGAAATGCATCTAAAGGCACATGGCATAAATTGATTTTTAGATTTCTTGTCTTAAGGTCTTGAACATGCTCAATATCTGCAAGAACATGCCTATTTCAATTCTCATCACTTTTCCAGATCAACTTGAAATTAGTCAAAGGTGGACTAACGTCAAAGAACATCTTTGACTAATGTGGAACAGGGCAAATTTCCCATGTCAGAGGACAATTACATGCCAATTTTTAAGGATGAACTTTCAATTATACACCAACTTACATTTTCAACTTTTACCTTATACAAACAGACCAGGATTGCCAGAGGGAAGGTTGCAGAAGAATAAAAAAAAAAAAAAAAAGTGCTGATTGAAGCCAAGATGGGGTTGGAGGAACAGGGAACAGTCGGAAAAAAAACATCTCCTCTTTTCCCTGGAAATTCTTGTGCTCTCAGGGAACAGAAATGATTGAATCTGCAGGAGAAAGCTCCCCCCACCCTGACTCCCTGGGCACCAAGAGATAAGTAGAAGGTCACCAGTTTAATGATGCACAATATCATGGTGACCCCTTGCTTCAGTCTCAAGCTCTACAATTTATGGTTTGGTTGTTATGTGACCTGTGGGAATTCATTGAGAACCATTGGTTCTCATTAGAAGGCCTTAAAAAAACTCCAAGTTTTTTATAGTTCATCTCTAGAATTCTTACAAAGGGCACTATGTTTATAAAACATCTGAACACCCAAGAATATGGCTGAAGCAAGGCAACCCTGGGAAGTAGGTAACATCTGGTGTTTTATCCCAAATCTATTAGCCTTCTCTCTAGTACAGCTCTATTTTTAACCCTTCTCTCCCCAACTAGATAGTCAGTCACACATGCTGCACCCTTGGTCCCCAAATTCTCTTAACTGCCTCCTTTCCTCCTCCGACTTCAGTTTTTGCTAGGAGACTGCTAGCAGTAGTACCAATTCACAGTGTAAAAGAATCAGCAGGTGCCAACGTCTTCATACTGAGATTCTCAAAGTTAGGGGCATATCAACAAACAGACCCGGTATTAAGTAGCCTCTATTCTGATAGCTCAGGGCCCATGCTATAATGGTCATTAAATACCTTAACATTACTCTGCTCATGGAGCTTGTTCCAGCTACGTATGTCATTCCTGCACTTCTCTCCAGTTTCTCTATTTCCCTATTCCAGTCCAAGATTCTATCTCGTGAATCAATGTCAAAGTGAGTCACTGTGACAGCAGTAGTTTTGTGGGAATCCACAGGTGTTTTGAAGCAGAAAAAAATGTATCCAAAGACCAGAGCTGAAATTGTTATTGCAGTAGTTTTCAACCCTGGTTATAGATTAGAAAACTACGTGGGAGAATATTTTCATGCTGACACTAATTAAACTATACATCCTGGTGGATGTTGCCTGGTATCAATATTTTGTGAAAGACTCGCCATGGGATTCTAATGTGCAGCCAAGGTTGATAGCCACTGCATTGCTATTGCCAGTTAGAATACCATGTCTGTACTTAGGGGTCTACAATGCTTTGACCCAAAGGAAAATTTTACAGAGTAATTTCAGGTATGCTCGTTGACTGGCAGAAATATTTTCAGTCGGTTTGGATGTCACATGATGCAATCTGTTTCTTCTTCCATCTAGGCACGGGATGCCAGCATTGTGTCATAAATTCTCATCACATTTAACCAACAGGGAAATCAGGCTGGCTGAAGATTCTTGCGAGAGGTGCTCTTGTACCTGCTGGTGTGTGGCTATTGAAAGCTTCTTCTGAGCAGTTATGTTCGTGCATGGAACTTCAAACACCACGGCACTGGGCTATTGAACACTAAAATTTAAAACACACACAAAAAAATCTATACCCTTAAGATGCTCTATCTCTTCATGCTTGATTTACTCTACTTAGATTTAGTCCACACTGGCATTTTTATATTAAATTGTTTTCCTGCTGTCTTGTATTTTAAAGCCCCTGGAGAAATCCTGACATTAAATTGGCCACACAATAGAAAAATTGGGAGAAGCAAACTCCCTTCCCCCCTCTTTTGTTAGCATGATTGTTTTTTATTATGTCAAGTCCAAAATGAAAACCACAGGGGCCTTCCATCACAAACATCCATCATAAGCCATGTTGAAGGCATTCTCAGAATCCTATTAGAACACAGGGAAACTTGCTTGGAAATTCTGACATCTCCAAAACATTTCTGGGGAGGCAGGTTGGGGGCGGAGGTACAGGCAAATATCATTAGGCTAAATGGCTCCAGATTAGAGCAGTATCTCCCCCAAAGAGCATTTTTTTTTCCTAACTAAGAGTTTTTCCAAAATGATGTTACAACAAAATCCAAGAGATTGTTTAATTTTTTATGACTTTGGCATTTCTTCTTCTCTCAGTTGCTTTTGTTTGTAGTTGCAAATATTTTCTATCTTGATTTCTTATACCTCCGTACCAAAGATCATACACCATACATACAGTACCAGTTTCCCACAGAGTGGCTGGTGGTCAAGGGGATTTTTATTTGACACAGAGACTGCTATATATTTTCCCAACTACCTGCAATAAAAATAATAAATGCAGCAATCACTCATCCTGCTTAGTACAGTTGCTTGCTGATGGTGCCTGTTAAAAGGATCCGCTTAAGAAGTCTAGCCCTAGTTTTTTTGTGTAACTATCACTTATTCGGTGTTACTATGGGGCAGATAGGGTGTTCTGTGTTTTAAATCCATTTTCTTGTCTATTCCTCACCACAGATAATACTCTCCTCATTTACAAATAAAGAAACTGAGTTCATAGCAGCAGTTATGTCACTAATTCAAGGCCTTGCAGCTAGTATTAGGCGGACCTGAAGAAAGCAATCCTAGTTTAGTTCAGTCCACAGCCCATTTGCTCTCAATAACAACGTGATATTCCCTAGTGGGACAGAGACTATTAAAATCTGGAAGTAAAATAAAATGCATGCATATTTTCTGTCCTGAATCCTTGCAAGGCCACCTTGAAGGATACTGGGGTGAGGGAGAATAGTGTGGGGTTATGTTGAAGATCAACTCTTTTTTTTTTTTTTTAATTTCCATAGGTTTTTGAGGAATTGGTGGTATTTGGTTACATGACTAAGTTCTTTAGTGGTTATTTGTAAGATTTTGCTGCACCCATCACCAGAGCAGCGTACACTGAACCCAATTTGTAGCCTTTTATCCCTCACCCCTTTCCCATCCTTTCCCTTTGAGTCCCCAAAGTCCATTGTATCATTCTTATGCCTTTGCATCCTCATAGCTTAGCTCCCATTTATGAGTGAGAACATACAATGTTTGGTTTTCCATTCCTGAGTTACTTCTCTTGGAATAATAGTCTCTGATCCCATCCAGGTTGCTGCAAATACCATTAATTCATTCCTTTTTATGACTGAGTAGTATTCCATTGTGTGTGTGTGTGTATGTATACATATGTATGTGTGTGTGTGTATGTGTGTGTGTGTATGTGTGTGTGCATATATATATATATATATATATATATATCTCACAGTTTCTTTGTCCACTTGATTGATAAGCATTTGAACAGGTTCCGTATTTTTGCAATTGTGAATTGTGCTGCTGTAAACATACGTGTGCAAGTACCTTTTTCGTATGATTACTTCTTTTCCTCTGGGTAGATACTCAGTAGTGGGATTACTGGATCAAATGGTAGTTACACTTTTAGTTCTTTAAGGAATCCCCACACTGTTTTCCACTGTGGTTGTACTAGTTTACATTCCCACCAGCAGTGTAGAAGTGTTCCCTTTTCACTGCATCCACGCCAACAGCTATTTTTTTAAAAATTTTTTGATTATGGCCATTCTTCTGGGAATAAAGTGGTATCACACTGTGGTTTTGGTTTGCATTTCCCTATCGTTAGTGATGTTCAGCATTTTTTTTTTCATATGTTTTTTGGCCATTTGTATAGAAGATCAGCTCTTTTATGTAAAGCAGGGTTTCTCTGCCTCTTACTATAGACGTTTGGGGCAGCATAATCACTGATGGCCAGGGAGATGGAGAGGGGCTGGTCTGTCCTATGGATTGCAACATGTTTAGCATCCCTGGCCTCCACTTACTACATGTGCTAGCAACCCCCCTCCCAGTGATACCAACCAAAAAATGACTCCAGATATTGTCAAATGTTTTCTTGGGGGTAAAATCATCCCCATTTAAAACTCAGTGACACAGACTAAAATGAGAATAGGGAGCCCTGGAACTGTGCAAAGGCAGCAGCCCTGCTCCATCCCATCCATTACCAAAAGACTCCCAGTGAAAACAGAGACACAGGGTGAGTCAAATCAAAGGCAAATGGATGTTACTAGGAGAACAAAGGAGCTTGAGATTCCTGCAGAGTATTTATGCCCCCATCAGATTGACCAGATTGGAGTGCATACCACTCCAGAAGTCAGTAAATCCTAATTCCAGATAGCCCCTGTTCACATTCTTCTGAGGAGCCATCCAGTTGATGTCCCTTGCAATGTCTGCCTTATGAGGCACCCTGATAGATCTATTGTCTGCCTGGTGTTGTAGTCTACATTTCCTATCTCTCAAAAAGAGAACAGACATGGAGATAATTGATTGGCAGAGGTTAAGTTTTTAGGTCAGTGTGTAAAGTCTTGCCACTACCTGGTTTCCTTCACAGCACAAAGATCATTCTTGTTCTGCAAAACGTTCCTGTATCACATATTTCAAGGACTTTTGATCTAGCATTATGCAAATTCCTGGTACCCCTAAGGAAACAAGGCAAAATAAGCCACAAAAGGCAGTTATTTAAATCTTGGAATGTTAAGGTTCAAGTTAGAATTAAGACCCAGAGAGGCTCCATGTAATGAATGTTAACCTGAGCCCAGGCCATGTTAGGAAAACCGAGTAACTATGACACAGATGTAATTTATTTGTTGGTCTTGGCGTACCAATCTTCTTATCTCCCCAAGTTTTGGTCCTGGTGGAATTGCAGACATTTTCAACTCCGGTTCAAGGCAATACCTAGGATAAATAAAAGCCATTTCATTACCAGTTGATACCAAGCAAAGAGGGAGGGGGAACAGGAATGTTCTAAGATTCCAAAGGCATTTTCTCCAGAGCAGCTCTTATACAAGTCCGTCTGCAATTCATTATCTGTTTCAAACAGGCTCAAGACAGTGGGCTCTTCAAAATCACACACAAAGGCAGAAAGCTTTATAGCATGGTTTTTCATGGTCCTTTCGCCTGCAGCCATCACTGGATGTCACAGGAGATGTGGTCCCTTTGTTGTCATGGTAACAGGATGCTACTGGGTTGGCTGCCAGCCACTGGGAGCCTGGAAATAATATTCACACCACATGGACACTTCACCCCCTGGCACTTTGGGGTCCCAAACTGAACCAATGGCATTGTGTCCCTGCTAGAATCCACTCCAGGGGTTTCCTTCAAGTAAGCTAGAGCAGGGACACAAGCTTGGCTTTGAAACCTCTCCCTGCCACAGAGCTGAGCCGACAAAATGAGTTATTTCAGGCAGAAGAGCCTCCTTTGAGCTCGGGACCTCTCTGCCCTTGCCAGATGATTCAAAGCACGAATCTGATTTTTCCTCTTCCTTGCTAATCTTCCTTCTGATGTTCAGGCCATGTGCGTGTCTCACAAACATTTTTACAAGTAGAAGAGCGAGGAAAAGGAAAAACAAAACAGCTAATTCTCCCACTCCATCCCTTGAAACATTCTTCTGTTAAATAAGCCTCACAGACCTACAAAAATCACTGGCTGAAATAGGCACATCTGAAAACGTGTAACTTTTCCTTATTCCAGGTTATGCCATCCCTTGGTTTTATCAATAACTGTGGGTTGCCAGGTTTTTGTCCCTACTCTTGGCACTGCAGCTGGCATACCACGAACACCAGATGCACAAGGAAAGAAGATAAATCCCGGGGTCCAGGATGACAGCCTTGATGGAGTTCAGAGAGCGGCAGTCAGTGGATCACAGTTCAGAAACCAAAAGGGAGTTCACAGTATGTGATCTCTTTACCCAAGGAAATGACAAAGGAGGAACCCCTGTCTCTCTGCTTCCTTTGTTAATCTCTTACAGTCCATTTTCCAAAAGGCAACAGAATGATCACAAGGAAATTAGCCTATGTTACCTTTTTTACTTAGAACATTCCATCTCCTTCAGCAAAATCTAAAGTTTTATCATAGCTTCCATGGCCTGGACTGTGATCAGCTACCTCGCTGATCACATCTCCCACTTTTGTCCTCTTGGTAACTCCAATTCAGCCTCTGGATTCCTTTTCTTTGAATGCACAGAGCAAGCTCCTGCCCTTTGTTCAAATGTCAACTCGTGAGGGTGGGCTTAGCTGACCAGCCAATAGAGCCCTCTCCCAGCCTCCTACCCCGTTATTCTGGATGTCCCTTACCCTTAATTTGTTTCTTGTCATTAATCTGCTTGTAATTCCCCCTCTGAAAGGTCAACTGTCTGGAAAGCAGGAACTTCATCATTCAGGTGGTCAAGGAAGGCCTCTCTGAAGAGGTGACATTTGAGCAGGGACCTTAGTGATCCCTGAAAGACATGAAGGATTAAGCTGGAGGAAGAGCGGTCCTGCCAGGACAGAAGCACAAAGACCATGAGATAGGGCCCAGCTTGGCAATTCTGTATAACAACAAGGGAAAGGTTTTCCAATAATTTTCTAGTAATTCTGAAATGTTGGCTTCTTTTCTTCCCAGAAAATAAATAAGCTTCTCTTTCAGATGCAGTTTATTATTTTTCATAGTTAGATGAAGACTTTGCATTCTTATAGATTTGCATTCAAAAGAATGTCCTCTGATCGTGGACATGGGAGGATATGTGGGGCCAGTAGAAATATTGTGAAAGACAGTACTTCTGGGAAAAGGAATTCCCAGACTGTTATTAATAATTCACCCCTCCTCTAGCTCACAGGAAGATTATCTGGACTTTTTTAAATGCCTTCTTTCAGTTTAAGTCTATCTCTATCCCTGTTAGAAAATCAGGATTAAGCAAATGAAGTGTCATCTCAACTATTATCAAAAAGACTGTCCTATAGAGAAAACAGGATAAGGCTTAATTCTCTCAAGGAGGTGAAAAAAGGGAAAGACGAATTGCTAATTCATGGTTACTCTGAGTCTCTGTATTACTGGATGCACTTTCTTTTATTAGGATAGATGGGATTAGAGTTGTTTTGAATTCTTAAAATGTACATGAGATACCCATATCAAAGCTTAGCTTAAAGCAAGGAATTACCTACCAGGTAATATCTTTGGGGTTGATGGGAGATTTTAGACCAGACATTTGTAATTCAATTATGCCAAAAGATCTGGGTTGTTCACATTTTTAAGTAGCTTTGACTTCTCTATGTGCCTCTCCGTAAGGAGCCACAGCAGATACCAGGCCCATCTATCACCCAATGTACAGTAAAACATATTATAAACTATTTTTCCCCAAGGTGAGAGCAACTTAATATGCTACCTTCTCCACAGATGTTTCCGTTACAATTTTATTTTGCTGAAAAACTTATTAAGCATCTTCCATGAACCAGTCTTTCTGTTCACTGATTACATTTGTCTTATTCAGTAATTCATAACAAAGTGAGACTATTAGGTTTAGGTTTGGGATGGAGTCATAGGTACTTTGAAAAAAAACACATAATTTTAATTACTCTATTTTCTGTTCCATGATACAAACTATAAAAATGAGAGCTCAGGCCGGGCGCAGTGGCTCACACCTGTAGTCCCTGAACTTTCAGAGGCCAAGGCAGGTGGGAGTTCAAGACCAGCCTGACCAACATGGCAAAACCCTATCTCTACTAAAAATACAAATATTAGTCAGGTCTGGTGGCACATGCCTGTAATCCCAGCTGCTTGGGAGGCTGAGGTAGGAGAATCATTTGAACCCAGGAGCCAGAGGCTTCAGTGAGCTGAAATTGTGCCACTGCACTCCGGCCTGGGTGACAGAGTGAGACCTTATCTCAGAAAAAAAAAAAAAAAAAAAAAAAAAAGAGAGACTTTAACCAAAATTTTCTTGGCTGGTGGCCTCATGTCAGTTGATCCCAGGCCCAGAGCATCAGTAATTTTACCTCTTCTCTTTGACCCCCAACCCAAGCATGGGATGAGTTTCCTTCCATTGCTTCTGTTTGAGTTGCCTCAATGACTCCTGTTGGCTTCTCAGCCTTGCTTCTATCATCTGTATAATGAATTCTCTGCACTATATCCCTGCAATTTCAAATACATTGAGTGATTTCTGTTTTTTTCAGTTGCATGTGGATTGATACAGAGGCTACACATAACACTTCCAAGGTCATAGTTAAAAGAACTGAGAATGGAACTCAAGTCTGTCTGCATTCAACAGCTATACTCTTTCCACAACATTTTGCTACTTGGATAAATTAACTTAATGAATATTTATTGAACTCGCACTATGTACTAGGCAATGGGTAAATATGGTTCTGAAAGCAAGGGCTTACTGCTGACCAGGACCTTCAATGTTCCCCTAGTTTGGACCTTGTTTACAGATAAAAGACATTAAGAGGATTCCCTTCCTAAGAGTCAGCCTGGTTTGTTACTCTGCCTGCATTAATGAGCTCAATTACTGTAATGCCAGGAGACTCAGCTGTATTCACAACTGCCACCATAGCAAGTAACCCCAAATGATACTGTGAAATGCATCTTGTTTTTCCTCTTTTCCCTGTATCTTACCAGTAGGGAAATAATAGTATTAGAAAATCCATTTTGCCACTTCATCTCTTCCTGTATCTCATCAGCAGGGGAGGAATCAAAGTAAATGGTAGTGGCCCAGAGGCAGCAGAGAATTACTGGGAGACTGAGCATGTCCACTTTAAAATTTGTGGGGTTTAGGCACATCTAGGAGGAATTTGGTGATGTACACAGACAGGAGGGCTTTTTTTGTGTTTGTTTCATGCCGAACCTCAGGTTGTAAAGTTTGTGGGTTTAGATATGTGCAATAAGCTGAATGCATTAAACTCCATGTCCAATGTAAACCAACAAACTGAGGCACATAAAGATGATGTGACTTACCCAACATCACAATCCCAGTTTCTTGCAAATACAGTTGATAAGACCAATCGTTAACATTTCTTTCACAGAGAAAAGAAGGATCACTTCCCTTGGTTTTGCTAATAAAGCATTTTAAATCATTTATTTACACACACACACAGAATTGTAAGTTTAGAAACCCTTGGGAAATATATTACAAATAGTGGAATGCAGACAGCAGACAAATTTACAGAGCAGAAAGCAATTCTACTGTTTGGAATATCTTTCCTCAATAAAAATGATTATCTGTACAAGAAAACAAACCCCTGAACATATCCAGAATCCTCCATATGCAGGAGAAATACAATGGCTTATAAATGAGCACATGCACTGGCCGTCCTTCGCCATGAGGATTGCTGAAGACAATAAACAAATGAACACATACATATCTGCATGTGTATACGTTCTGAGTATTAAATCATGTTTCATTAGGATTAGAAGTACTGATTAAGAAGATAAATTTCAATTTTTTCTAGTTCAGAAATTAAAAACCTCAATCCTTGGATTTGATGACTTTATCACTTTCCTCTATCGACCACACTTGGGTCTCAGTCAAATCTTGACCACACCAGGGAATAATTCGTAATTATTTGCTGGTCTAGAAAGAAAGAAAACAGTTTTTAAAATCTGAATGTGCTAGTTTTAAAATGTGTCCCCAAATTCTTGGATGCGTATTTCATCAGGAATGGAATCTCATTTCACTCCCATTGAACGTGGCTCACTCCTGACAAAGAGAAGGCAGCGGAAGTGGTGTTGTATGACTACTGAGGCTAGATCCATAAAAGGTACCAGGCTGTCTCTCCTCTTGGGACATAGGCCTCTGGAGCCCTGAGCCACCATGTGAGAAGTCTGGTCACCTATAACCACCATACTGGAGAGACCATGTAGAGAGACCACAGAGACAGCAAGAGTGAGAGAAAGGAATTAGAGTTGTTTGAGTGATCCTAGTCCAGGCACCAAATACATGAGTGAGGATGCCTTCGAGGTGACACCAGCTCAGCCACCATTTCACTGCAACTGTTTTAATGACCCCATGTGAGAATCATCTAGCTAAGCCTATTCACCCCTGAAGACTAACAGCAATAATAATAAATGATTATTGTTGCTTTGTGCCATTATGTTTGGGGTGATTTTTATGTGGCAATAAATAACAATTTCATTCTAATAAATTATCTTTCTACTTAGTGTGCTTATGGTACCTTTTGACTGCTTGCGACTCTTTTTCCCTTTTAGGAACTCTTCCTATCCCAATGCCATATGATTTTTCTGGGCTATCTACTAAACAACTTGGAGTCTTTTGCCTTGTGTACAGATATGTGGTCCAACCTGGCCCATCAGAATATCCTGGATACAGTGATTGGTTCAAGGAACACGACACATGATCCAGCAGAGCCAATTAGAGACCTCCAGGGAGATCAATGCCCACTCTGGAGAAAAGAGATGATGTCTTTTTCTCTAGATTTTCTAGCTTTGGGGTGGTATCTTGGCTAACAGGAAAGAGAAAGTTGCCCTGGGAATAAAGACAGGATAATAGAAGGCAAAATACAGAGATAGAGGTATGGAAAGCAGGGATTGAGGATAGTGGAGAAACAGAGAGAGTGATTAAATCATGATGGCAGCATTTGAACTCCTGCATCTAGTCATGCTGAAGTCAGGATTCGCTGCCTTGGACTTTTCAGACACATGAGCTAATAAAGTCTCTTTTTCTCTTAACTTAAGTTTGGTTTCTTTTAATTGCAAAGAGGTCTCTTTCATATTTAAGAATTCAATATGGTTTTAGAAAAAAAGGTCCAGGAAAGATCCAAAGAGGTGTATACAATTTTAGCCAGAAATAAATTATTATTGTAATTATTCAAGCAAATGCTACATGCCAGTGTGAAAAAACAAAATATGTAATTTATTTTTATAAAGGAAGATAAAGAAATAAAAAGTACAAAATTGAAGGTTCAGGATAAAGATTGAAATCAGCTTTAGTAACTATATTACTTTAGGCTGGACATTTTACTTTGAGACCTAAAACTCAATGGTTTAAAACATTTTTTATCTCAGAGTTTCTTTGGGTTAGGTATGCAGGAGCAGTGTACAGGCACCTCTGTCTCAGCATCCTTTAAGCTGTAATCAAGGTGTCTCTCTGGGGCTGGGGTCTCATCTGAAAGCTCAACTGGGGAAGGATCCACTTCCAAGCTCACTGACATGATTGTTGGCAGGTTTCATATCCCCATAGGCTATAGGATGAGAGTCTCAGTTTCTCACTGGGTGTTGGCAAAGGATTTCCTCCATTTCTTGCTACATGGACTTCTCTGAAGGGCAGCTAAGAACATGGCAACTGGCTACCATCAGGAAAAGCAAATGAGAAAGAGTGAGGGATTGAAAGCAAAACAGGAATCACAGACTTTGATAACCCAGTTCCAGAAGTGACATCCCATCACTTTGCCCTATTCTATCCCTTAGAAGCAAGTTACTAGGTCCATCATTCCTAACAGAGGAGGATTATACAAGACCATGAAGGCAAGATGCAGGGATCATCAAAAGCCAGGTATCCTTCCAGGAGTATCCTCACTTCACAGAGGCTTCTATGTGCTCAGAGACGAAAGTTAAAGCCAGAGTGTCTATGACAGTGTTATAGGTACAGAAACTGATGATGCAGATAAATCCCTCTAGGAAGGGAAGGGTTTTCCAAAACCTAGTTAGCCCCAGAATTTTCATATATTAGGAGATTGTGGTCAACAGTCTTGTTAGAGGGTGAAAACTTGATTTGCCTTAAAGTTGCATTTACTTAGGAAGCACATTCTTTTTACTTAGCTTGTTGGTGAGCCATTGAGGGGCAGGTATAGTAAAAGGATATTATGATGTTATTAGACCTTTTCCAAGCCCCAAGTGTGCCAGCATCAGAACTTTTTGAATCATAACACAAAAGCCACACTTTTCTTTGTCTAAAGGAAGATTGATCTTAGACCCAGGTCTTCCTATCCAAGCCATTGAGGGCACTCTTCTCTGACACCACTGCTTAGGAACATAGTGCCTTTGAGACTGTAGGAATTACAGCTAGTGTTCAGAGTATACAACTGTGGTGGAATGGTAAAAACATTGCAAGCTATCTGCTTATCAGAAGCACTTGGGTCCCCTCTGTTTTGAAAAATGTTTATGTTTGCTTCTTTCTAACCACTAATTACTCCATAAAATCCTGTTTGGCTATTGTAAACATGTGCCTCTAGCTAAATGAATCCATAAAACCAAAACAACACCATTAGAATAGCTCTTTGTTAAGCTTTAGGAATGGACTATCGTTATTTGTATTTGGCAAAAGGAATAAAAATGAAATCATTTGCATAAATATTATTGAAAGTAGAATCTTAAAAGAAGGTTTATTCCCCAAGGTGTTTTATTCTAAAAAATAGTTTCACTTTTTTTCGAGAAGTACCTATAGAAGGAACTATTATTTATTATGTTTTAGGGCTTTTTTCTACTACATAGAGGGGAACAATCTAGATTTTTCATGTTTGCTATTTATTCTCGAACAAGTGCCTCTATTTTCCTATCCATATAAAAGACAATGTCAGATTGTCCCTGGAGAACAATAGGCACTGGCAAGTAGCCTGAAGATCTTCTTCGTGTGCATGTTTCCCAGGTGGAAGGCCAATGCAGAAGTGGAGGGTAAATCCCCAATAGGGGATTGGTTTTGGCAACATAAGAATTTGCTCAGCTTGACTCAAGTTGTATATGTGCCAAGTTCACTCAAGAACATAACACATAACCTGCCATCTAGATATTAAGCCAGGATATGTGATCTACAGAGAAATATTATATGTCAACAGAGAGCTCTACTACAAAACTGCTTTCCATCTCCAAAATAACAATAGAAAAATTGATGCTTTTTCTATTGTAGACCAGTGGTCCTCATCTTCAAAATTGTAACAAACCTTCCTTAATGTTAATTCCCAAGCTAATTATGAACAACCTGAGCACAAAGTCTAATGCTTGGAGTTTTCTGTGAGTAATGCTCCTCCCTCTTCCTAAAATCCCTTCAACCAAAAGAATGGAGGCAATGTAGGAAGGGACAAGTGTCTCCCCTCTGTTGCCTCACTCAGTATTTTCCATGAGAAGCATCTCATGTTGAGGGGGTGGGAGGGTCTGAGCTCGCTGGAACAACTCTCAGGTCTTGTGGCCAAAGGGATGACGCCAGAGGCCCACGACACCAGGAACTTCCAAGATGGAATAGTCCTTGAAGCCATTTTGAAGGAACTTGCTTGAATATATAACTCAGCTGGGTGTAATTGTGACAGGAGACATAATAGCCAAAAGCTTGAACTGTTGGTCTTAATTCTCAGATCCTCTAACTCAGTAGGAAGGTCCTATCTTTCCTACCTGCCTTTGGGAACACCATAGTCACCTTTTTTATGTTCTGGCCCCCTACCTTCATAAATAGCTTAGTTACGAACTACTGATAACGTCCTATATGGACACAAATTATATTTAGCAATTTTACCTAAAACCTTTAGACTGGACATTGTTGTGATTTTCTAATATTCACTTCATTCCTTCCCCATTGGAAAGTGGACACACAGTTTGGGAAGATGAGCCTTACCCTCGAGACTCCCACTCCAGGTGAATGGTGCTGATGCTTTCCAGTCTTTCATTTATCATGGGGGGCAGGGTGCCCTGAAGGGTAACAGCACAGGAGCTGGTGTTAGATCCTAAGTTCCAATGTTAGTTTTGCCTCTTACCTTCTCTAGCCTTCATTTTCTTCATTTCTACAATGGGGATTACAATGGTACCCCTCCTTAAGGGTACGTTGTGAGGGTTAAATGAGACTGTCCATGCAAAATTGTTTTAGCAGTGCATATAGTAGGCATTCAGAACATAACAGGGATATAGTGGGGCTCAACATAAGGCAGCAAGTGTGACCATTATATTAATGTTTCGGGGAAAAAGTGGTACCAAAAAAGTGACTTCGTGAATTCAGAAACCAAAAGACTCAGAGAGTAACAATGTATGAGGCTTCAAATGGGAATGGACAAATTGGGTGGGAAAGAAGAAGTTAGATAGGCAAGTGTCTGGGCAATTGGCTAGTGTGTCCTGTAGTGTAGTGTAGCTGGAGAGATGGTGGGACAAGTAACAAGCTCCCAGGTCTGTCAAGTTGCTCTTCTCTCAACCTCTAGGGATCTGATGAAGCCACAACAAAGTCTTAGTACTGAGGCAATGGAAACTTAGCAGTATCAAATAAAACCCTCTCTTTTTCCAGATGGAGAAATGACTTGCTCTAGGTCATGCAATGGTTCATGGTAGAAATAGAAATGCAACAAAGATCTCCTGGCAGCCAGACTGGCATTTTTTAACCCAGCAACCAGGTATCTAATTAGCTTCTATTGTAATGCTCTCATGAAAGCATTCAGTGTATCATGACCTGCAAGACAACTTTACACACAAACAAATCCTAGTTTAAGCTTTTACTACTGAGAAGAAAAATGTGGCACCATGTGTTCCTTTGAACCAGTGAGAAGATTAGAAAGCAATCATTATTTTGCTAAAATTTGCAAACCATTGAATCAATAGAATGTACTTACATTAGGGCATCAGTCTACACACACAAGAGTTAACTACAGAACATAAACTGGGTACAGGCAGAAAGTTGGGATGTTAAGAAAAATGGTCCTAGCTGAACCAGGGGCTAAAAGGAGCTCTCACAATCTAAAATTTACTGTTTTGACCCTTACAACTGTCACGAGATCTGGGACACAAAGACCCACATTCCAACTCTCTTCCACTTACTAGCTTTGGGACCTGGGCCAGTTACTTAAATTCTCAGGGCTCCAGATTCTGCTTCTATAAACAGAAGATAATAACATCTGACTCACAGCATTGTTTTCATGAGACATTAGTGAGAAACTGTTGATGATGTCCAGCATAGTACCAGACCCAGGGTGTTTGGCACTGCCTCTCCCAATCCAGGTATAGCCAAAGATACTCATTTTCTGAAAAAGCAATAATTATCTGTTACGTAGCAGGTCCTTCCTAATTGGGCTTTTGTTCTGTTTTGTTTTAATGATTTTTCAAAATTAAATAGAGAGCAAGGAAGCTGGTTTAGATTACAGGGTCACTGCAAAATAACTGAGACAGTAGATATGACCTATTTTCAAGCTGCCACAGTATAATTGGGAATATTTTCTTTGTCTTGGGAAGGAGCCAGAGCTGTAAGCCTCCTTTCCTCTGCTTTGTGGGTCATATCAACCAAGGGAACCACTTTGACAGCTCTGCAGCCTTGGCCCATGCTTGAGAGTTTCCCTTCCTCTGACCCTAGGATCTCTCCCCAGAAGGCTTGCTTTGCACTCACCTCAGCATCATTGAAATTCCCTCTACTTAACTGTTATGGCTGCAAGCAAGGTCATCATAAGTGTACTGATGATACTATTGATGGACCCTCTAATGCCATCTGTTGGTGGTGGGTAGAGTTGATATGCTTCTAGTCCAGTGTGTGGCTTTATTGAATTCTGTAACAATTTGAGATAGATTTTCTCCAAAGATTGTCACAAATTCCTCTTACAGGAAATACTAATGGAAGTTCTTTAGGCTGAAACAAAGTAATCCCAGATGCTACTTCAAATCCACATGAAAAATAACATAAAAAACAAGTACACTGGTAAAAGTAAATATGTTATTATAAAAGATAGTATGAATTTCTTCTCCTTTCTCCTCTTATAACTGATTTACAAAGCACTTGCATAAAACATATGTATATAATTGTATTGCTACAGGCTTATAACATAGAAGTGTAGAATATTTGACAAGAAGAGCACAAAGATGGCGGGTAAGAGCAAAGCTGTATTGAAGAAAAGGAATGACACCAAACAGTAACTTGAATCCACAGAAATAAATGAAAAGAACCAGAAATGGCAGATAGGATGATTAATATTAAAAAAAAAAACTCTACAAATAAGTATGTACTCTCTTGTCTTCTCTGTTTTCTTTTTCTTTTCTTTCTTTTTCTTTTTCTTTTTTTTTTTTTTTTTTTTTTTTTTTTTTTTTTTTTTTTTTTAGGAGACAGGATCTTGCTCTGTTCAGCTTAGGTTGAAGTACAGTGGCATGAACACGGCTCACTACAGCCTTGACCTCCTGGGCTCAAGTGATCCTCACACCTCAGTTTCCCAAGTAGTTGTGACCACAAGCACGTGCCACCATGCCTGGCTAATTTTTTTGATGGTTGTTTGTTTGTTTGTTTTTGTAGAGATGAGGACTTGCTGTGTTTCCCAGGCTCAGTTTCCTTAATAGACATAAAATTATATAAAGCAATAATTACAAAAATATAGAGTTTGCAACATATATGAATATAATACATATAACAATAATGACTTAAAAGGGGCAAAACAGAATAGAACTATATCAAAGTAGTGTTTATGTATCTCACTGGAATTAAGTTTGTATAAATCTAAGTCAATTCTGATTATTTAAAATGTGTGTAGTAAGCCCTAGAGCAACTACTAAGAAAACAACTTAAAAATAAAAAGTGAAAATATCATTAAAGGAATTAAAATGTTTTATAAGAAAATACTTAATGCAAAAGAAAGTGGTAAAGGAGGAACAGAGGTCAAAAAAGACATGAGCCATATAGAAAATAAAAAGCAAAATGGCGGACACAAAGCCAACTAGACAGTAGTAACAGTAAATGTGAATGCATTAAGCAATTCAGTTGAAAGGCAGACATGGATAAAAAACAAGATCCAACTATATACCTCTACAAGAGACACGCTTTAAATTCAAAGACACAATGCAGAGAAAGTAAAAGGATAGAAAAAGATGTATTATTTAAAGAGCAACCATTTTAAAAACTGCATTAATATTAGACAAACACACTTTGGAACAAAAAGTGTTAAGATAAACTTTAGAATAAAAAGTTTTGAGAGGCCAGGCGCGGTGGCTCACATCTGTAATCCCAGCACTTCGGGAGGCCAAGGCAGGTGAATCACTTGAGGTCAGGAGTTTGAGACCAGCCTGACCAACATGGTGAAACCCCGTCTCTACTAAAAATACACACACATAAAAATTAGCCAGGTGTAGTGTTGGGCACCTGTAATCCCAGCTACTCAGGAGGCTGAGGCAGGAGAATCACTTGAACCCAGGAGGTGGAGGTTGCAGTGAGCCAAGATCGCGCCCCTGCACTCCAGCTTGAGCGACAAAGCAAGTCTCCATCTCAAAAAAATGATAATAAAAAGTTCTGAGATAAAAAGTGATATTTTATGATGGCAAAAGAAAGATAAACATTTTTTAATCTAAAATTGAGCCTCAAAGTATAAGAAGTAAAACTAACAGAAGTGAAGGAAGAAATAGACAATTCAACAATAATAGAACTTTAATGCTCCACTTTCAATAATGTACAGAACAACTAGACAGGAGATCAACAAGGAAAAAGAAAACTTTAACAATACTATCAACCAATTAGACATAACAGAAATCCATAAAACATTCCACCAACAACAGCAGAATACACATTCCCCTCAATTACACATGGAACAGTCTCCCGGATAGGCCATATCTAGGCCATAAAACAATTCTCAATGAATGTAAAATGACTGAAATCATACTAACAATATTCTGTAACCACAAGAAAATAAAATGAGAAATAATTAATGAAAAGAAATTTGGGAAATTCACAAATATGTGAAAATTAGACAACACATACCTAAATAACCAATAGATGAAGGAAGAAATCACAAGGGAAATTAGAAAATACTTTGTGATGAATAACAATGAAAACACAACACATCAAAACTCATAGGATGCAGGTAAAATAGTGCTTGGAGGGAAATTTATAGCTATAAATGCCTACATTAGAAGAGAAGAAAGTCTTGATCTCGATAACATAACCTTCAAACTTAAGGTACTAGAAAAAGAAGGGTAAGCTATTTCCAAGCGAATAGAAGAAAGGAAATATTAATAGCAAAGATTTGAGCAGAAATTAATGAAATAGAGAAGACAGAAACAATAGAGAAAAATAAATGGAAACAAAGTGAAGCCACCAATAATTCCTCTCCTCCCTGTATACACACGCAGCTTCTTCCACCAAGAGGTGGGGGTCTGCCTCTTTTCTCTTTGAATCTGGATTGTTGTGATTTTCATTGACCAATCCAATATGGCAGAAATGCTACCTAAAGAGGTCACCTTGCTACCCAAGTACAGGCTAGCCTGGTGAAAGAGGGGCCTCATGGAGAGACCCTAGAAGATGAGAGAACAGGAGGTGAAGAACAAAGCCTTCCTAATCAGCAAGCACCGAGACCTCAGATATGTGAGGGAAAGGCTTAAGGATCACAGCCAAGCCTAGCCACCAGTTGACTGAAACTTAATGAGGTATTCCAGTCAACACCATGTTGCGGAAAAGACCCCCTAGTCAACTGACAGAATTGTAAGAAAATACATGGTTATGTTAAGCCACTAAGCCATAAGTAACTGAAAACAGTGTCTAGGTTGAACACTTATAAGGAGAGGAACTTGTAATATAGTCATGTTGATCAAATCTCAGTCTCATTTCTCTATAATGTTAAAAAAAAAAAAGGTCTCAATCTTCTAGTCTAGAGGTCTTCAAACTCTAATAGATGAAACTAGATGAAAGTTAAGTTTCTCTTGGTAGGATGGCCAGGGGAAGACACTCAGAAATTCACCTCTTTGGTCTCTTTAATTACCCCCTCAGAGGCCTTTGAATCCCAGTGCCAGATCATTCTCTTTTTTTTTTAAGTTAGCTTTTTTTTTTTTTTCCTTTAAGTTCTGGGATACATGTGCAGAACGTGCAGGTTTGTTACAAGGTCTGCATGTGACATGGTGGTTTGCTACACCCACCAACACGTCATCTACATTAGGTATTTCTCTTAACGCTATCCCTCCCCTAGCCCCCCAGCCCTTGACAGGCCCTGGTATGTGATGTTCCCCTCCCTATGTCCATGTGTTCTCATTGTTCAACTCCCACTTATGAGTGAGAACATGCTGTGTTTAGTTTTCTGTTCCTGTGTTAGTTTGCTGAGAATGATGGTTTTCAGCTTCATCCATGTCCCTGCAAAGGACATGAACTCATCCTTTTTTATGGCTGCATAGTATTCCATGGTGTATATGTGCCACATTTTCTTTATCCAGTCTATCATTGTTGGGCACTTGAGTTGGTTCCAAATCTTTGCTATTGTGAACAGTGCTGCAGTAAACATATGTGTGTATGTGTCTTTATAGTAGAATGATTTATAATCCTTTGGGTATATACCCAGTAATGGGATTGCTGGGTCAAATAGTATTTCTTGTTCAAGATCCATGATTTAAATCAAGACCATGATTTTTACAGATGAGGCACAGAAGGAGAAAGGAAGCTTCCCAAGAAGTATAAGAAGTTTCTGACTTACTTGTAATCAAAGTCAGGTTTCCTCAATCTTATTCAGTACTTTATCTTGAACACATGAAACTTTGGATGGGGGACTTTATTTTTTGTGCCTGCTTTTTGGTCCACTTCTCACTGTAACAGGTCAGCTAAGGCATAACAGTTAATACATGACTTTGGAACCACATTACCTTACTACCTGTGTGATTGTAACCTCTGCCAGCAACAGAGATCACCACTAAGTCCCCAAGATGACGGCACTTTTCCCAGCATGATCAGCCAGCTACCTGGTGGCAGGTTGATTACAGTGGACCCCTTCCACCATGGAAACAGCAGCATTTTGTCCTTACTGGGATAGACACTTATTCTGGATACACATTTGCCTTCCCTAAATGTAATGCTTCTGCCAGAACTACCATCTGTAGACTAGCAGAATGCCTATCCAACCTCATGGTATTCTACAATTGCTTCTGATCAAGCAACTCACTTCACAGCAAATGAAGTGTGGCTCATGGGATTCACTAATCTTACCATATTTCTGACCATCCTGAAGTAGCTGGCTTGATAGAATGATGGAATAGCCTTTTGAAGACTCAATTACAGTGCCAGCTACAGTGAAGGTCTGGGGCAAAGTGCTCCAGGAGGCAGTATATGCTCTGAATCAGTATCCAATATATGGTGTTACTTCTCCCATAGCTAGCATTCATGGGTCCAGGAATCAAGGGGTGGTCTACTGGCATACAACCCTAGTGATCCACTACCAAAAGTTTTATTTTCTGTCCCTGAGACCTTATTCTTTGCCAGTCTAGAGGCCTTATTCTAAAAGGAGGAACAGTTCCACCAGGAGAAACAAAAATTAATCAATTGACCTGGAATTTAAGACCGCTGCTCTGACACTTTGGGCTCCTCATGGCTCTGAATCAATGAGCAAAGAAGAGAGTGGCTGCGATGGCTGGGGTGATTGATCCTGATTACCAGGGAGAAATTGGACTGCTACTCCACATTGAAGGTAAGAAAGGGTATTGCTGGAGTACAGGAGCTCTCTTAGGGTGTCTCCTAACACTACCATGCCCTGTGATTAAAGTCTATGGAAAACTATACCAGGCCAATTCAGGCAGGACTAGTAATGTCCCAGATCCTTCAGTAATGGAATTGTAAATTTATTCTAATCTTTAAGAATAGAATCATGACCAGCTGAGGTGCTTGCTGAGAGCAAAGGGAATACGGAAGGGGTAGTGAAAGAAGGTAAAGACCAGCTATGACTATTTAACTTATTGCAGAAAGGAGGTCTGTAATTGTTATAAATATTTCCTCATTTTATTACGAATGTGTGTGTATGTACCTAGGTGTGTGTGTGTGTGTGTGTGTGTGAATATATATATATAGTGTGTGTGTGTGTGTGTGTGTATGTGTATATATAGAAACATGTGCAGGCAAGCTTGGTGAAAGACAGCCCTCCTGGAGAGACCCTGGAGAATAAGAGGATGTACACACACACACACATATATACATAATATATACACATATTCAAGTATCTTTGTTTTCTTCCTTTTAAACCCTTGTCATACAACATAAGCTATATTGACTTTGTATTACAGTATTTAAGTACTGTTAACTTTATACCATAGTATTTAAGTGCTGTTAACTTTATACCATAGTATTTAAGTTACAGGATATCAAGGAGAAGAGTGAATATTACTCAAGGACATTGCATCCTCTTCCCCAAGGGGAAATGGTTAGTGGATTTTCAGTTGTATACAGGACATTTGTATCATGTTAAGCAGAAGTATGACCTTGTTGTTGTCTTTATTTGGGGAGTAAGTCTGGTTTGAGAAGATGTGTGTGGGTACAAAGTCGGCAAAGGGTGAACTGTGATGGTTAATTTTATGCATCAAGTTGGCTAGGTCATAGTATCCAGTTTTTGGTCAAACACCAGTCTCGGTTTTGTTGTGAAGGTTATTTTTTAGATGCGATTAACACAGAAATCTATGGACTTTAGGAAAAACAGATTACTCTCCATAATAGAGGTGGCCCTTATCCAATCAGTTGAAGGCTTTAAGAGAAAAAGATTGAAGTCCCTTGAGGAAGAATGAATCCTGCCTCCAGACTGCCTTCACACTCAAGCACATCTCTTCCCTGGGTCTCTAGCCTGCGGGCCTTCACTGCACAGTTTAGGAAATTGGCTCCTATACACACATACACACACACACACACACACACACACACACAGTTGATTCTGTTTCCTTGGAGAACCCAGACTAACATAGTACTTAACCTTTCTATGCCTCATATGTATTTTCTGTAAAATGAAGAAAATAATGGCACTTGTAGGCCTTTAAGGGAATTAAATAAGTTAATTTATACAAAGTGCTTAGGAAGGATAGAAATATTACATAAACATGTGCTGTTATATTATTATAATGTAATTCAGGCCATATTTTATGTATCTTTATAAGCTATCTCAATTTTCTTTTAGACTACTAAATCAATTTCTGTTCATGGAACTCTCATATCACATTGTAAGTATCAATCTCCCTCTACAAAAATGTAAGACCTTAAGGACAAAAAGTGTGTTTTATTCATCTTTATATTCCCAGATCATAGTGCAGGCTTAGCAAACAGTACATGCTCAACATTTTTTGAACGAACAAATGAATGAATGAAAAAATTGCTTTATGGAAGATATAGAAGTCCACCTGCCCTGAGCTCATGTCACTTTTTTTTTTTTAATACTTTAAGATCTAGGATACAGGTGCACAACATGCAGGTTTGTTACATATGTATTAATGTGCCATGTTGGTTTGCTGCACCCATTAACTTGTCATTTACGTTAGGTATTTCTCCTAATGCTATCCCTCCCCAACCCCTGACCCCACAACAGGCCCTGGTGTGTGATGTTCCCCACCCTGTGTCCAAGCATTCTCATTGCTCAATAACCACCTATGAGTGACAACATGCGGTGTCTGGTTTTCTGTCCTTGCGATAGTTTGCTGAGAATGATGGTTTCCAGCCTCATCCATGTCGCTACAAAGGACATGAACTCATCCTTTTTTATGGCTGCATAGTATTCCAAGGTGTATATGTGCCACATTTTTTTTATTATTATACTTTAAGTTCTAGGGTACATGTGCACAACACTCAGGTTTGTTACATATGTATACATGTGCCATGTTGGTGTGCTGCACCCATTAACTCGCCATTTACATTGGGTATTTCTCGTAATGTTATCCCTCCCACTTCCCCCACCCCACAACAGGTCCTGGTGTGTGTTGTCCCCCACCCTGTGTCCAAGTGTTCTCATTGTTCAATTCCCACCTATAAATGAGAACATGCGGTATTTGGTCCTCTATCCTTGCGATAGTTTGCTCAGAATGATGGTTTCCAGCTTCATCCATGTCCCTACAAAGGACAGGAACTCATCTTTTTTTATGGCTGCATAGTATTCCATGGTGTATATGTGCCACATTTTCTCTATCCAGTCTATCATTGATGGACATTTGGGGTGGTTCCAAGTCTTTGCTATTGTGAATAGTGCTGCAATAAACATACGTGTGCAGGTGTCTTTATAGCAGCATGATTTATAATCCTTTGGGTATATACTCAGTAATGGGATGGCTGGGTCAAATGGTATTTCTAGTTCTAGATCCTTGAGGAATCGTCACACTGTCTTCCACAATGGTTGAACTACTTTACAGTCTCATGAACAGTGTAAAAGTGTTCCTATTTCTCCACATCCTCTCCAGCACCTGTTTTTTCCTGACTTTTTAATGATCATCATTCTGAATGGTGTGAGATGGTATCTCATTGTGGTTTTGATTTGCATTTCTCTGATGGCCAGTAATGATGAGCATTTTGTCATGTGTCTGTTGGCTGCATAAATTTCTTCTTTTGAGAAGTGTCTGTTCATATCCTTTGCCCACTTTTTGATGGGGCTGTTTGATTTTTTTCTTGTAAATTTGTTTAAGTTCTTTGTAGATTCTGGATATTAGCTCTTTGTCAGATGGGTAGATTGCAAAAACTTTCTCCTATTCTATAGGTTGCCTGTTCACTCTGATGGGAGTTTCTTTTGCTCTGCAGAAGCTCTTTGGTTTAATTAGATCCCATTTGTCAATTTTGGTTTGTGTTGCCATTGCTTTTAGTGTTTTAATCATGAAGTCCTTGCCCACGCCTATGGCCTGAATGGAATTGCCTAGGTTTTCTTCTAGGGTTTTTATGGTTTTAGGTCTAACATTTGAGTCTTTAATCCATCTTGAATTGATTTTTGTATAAGGTGTAAGGAAGGGATCCAGTTTCAGCTTTCTATATATGGCTAGCCAGTTTTCCCAGCACCATTTATTAAATAGGGACTCCTTCCCCATTGCTTGTTTTTGTCAGGTTTGTCAAAGGTCAGATGTTTGTAGATGTGTGGTGTTATTTCTGAGGCCTTTGTCTGTTCCATTGGTGTATCTCTCTGTTTTGGTACCAGTACCATTCTGTTTTGGTTACTATAGTCTTGTAGTATAGTTTGAAGTCAGGTAGCATGATACCTCCAGCTTTGTTCTTTTGGCTTAGGATTGTCTTGGCAATGCACGCTCTTTTTCGGTTCCATATGAACTTTAAACTAGTTTTTTCCAATTCTGTGAAGAAACTCATTGGTAGCTTGATGGGGATGGCATTGAATCTATAAATTACCTTGGGCAGTATGGCCATTTTCATGATATTGATTCTTCCTATCCATGAGCATGGAATGTTCTTCCATTTGTTTGTGTCCTCTTTTATTTCATTGAGCAGTGGTTTGTAGTTCTCCTTGAAGAGGTCTTTCACATCCCTTGTAAGTTGGATTCCTAGGTATTTTATTCTCTTTGTAGCAATTGTGAATGGGAGTTCACTCATGATTTGGCTCTCTGTTTGTCTGTTCTTGGTGTATAAGAATGCTGGTGATTTTTGCACATTGATTTTGTATCCTGAGACTTTGCTGAAGTTGCTTATCAGCTTAAGGAGATTTTAGGCTGAGACGATGGGGTTTTATAAATATACAATCATGTCATCTTCAAACAGGGACAATTTGACTTCCTCTTTTCCTAATTGAATACCCTTTATTTCTTTCTCTTGTCTGATTGCCCTGGCCAGAAATTCCAACACTATATTGAATAGGAGTGGTGAGAGAGGGCATCCCTGTCTTATGACAGTTTTCAAAGGGAATGCTTCCAGTTTTTGCCCATTTGGTATGATATTGGCTATGGGTTTGTCATAAATAGCTCTTATTATTTTGAGATACGTCCCGTCAACACCTAGTTTATTGAGAGTTTTTAGCAGGAAGTATTGTTGAATGTTGTCAAATGCCTTTTCTGCATCTATTGAGATAATCATGTGGTTTTTGTCTTTGGTTCTGTTTATGTGATGGATTACGTTTATTGATTTGCATATGTTGAACCAGCCTTGCACCCCAGGGATGAAGTCAACTTGATCGTGGTGGATAAGCTTTTTGATGTACTGCTGGATTCGGTTTGCCAGTATTTTATTCAGGATTTTTGCATCAGTGTTCATCGGGGATATTGGGCTAAAATTCCCTTTTTTTGTTGTATCTCTGCCAGGCTTTGGTATCAGGATGATGATGGCCTCATAAAATGAGTTAGGGAGGATTCCTTCGTTTTCTATTGATTGGAATAGTTTCAATGGAACCAGTTCCTCTTAGAACCTCTGGTAGAATTTGGCTGTGAATCCGTCTGGTCCTGGACTTTTTTTGGTTGGTAGGCTATTAATTATTGCCTCAATTTCAGAGCCTGTTATTGGTCTATTCAGCAATTCAACTGCTTTCTGGTTTAGTCTTGGGAGGGTGTATGTGTCCAGGAATTTGTCCATTTCTTCTAGATTTTCTAGTTTATTTGCATAGAGGTGTTTATAGTATTCTCTGATGGTAGTTTGTATTTCTGTGGGATCAGTGGTGATATCCCCTTTATCATTTTTTATTGTATCTATTTGATTCTTCTCTCTTTTCTTCTTTATTAGTCTTGCTAGCAGTCTATCAATTTTGTTGATCTTTTCAAGAAACCAGCTCCTGGATTCATTGATTTTTTGAAGGGATTTTTGTGTCTCCATCTCCTTCAGTTCTGCTCTGATCTTAGTTATTTCTTGGCTTCTGCTAACTTTTGAATGTGTTTGCTCTTGCTTCTCTAGTTCTTTTAATTGTGATGTTAGGGTGTCAATTTTAGATCTTTCCTGCTTTCTCTCGTGGGCATTTAGTTCTATAAATTTCCCTCTACACACTGCTTTAAATATGTCCCAGAGATTCTGGTACATTGTGTCTTCGTTCTCCTTGGTTTCAAAGAACATCTTTATTTCTGCCTTCATTTCATTATTTACCCAGTAGTTATTCAGGAGCAGGTTGTTCAGTTTCCATGTCGTTGTGCAGTTTTGAATGAGTTTCTTAATCCTGAGTTCTAATTTGATTGCACTGTGGTCTGAGAGACAGTTTGTTATGATTTCTCTTTTACATTTGCTGAGGAGTGCTTTACTTCCAACTATGTGGTCAGCTTTGGAATAAGTGCAATGTGGTGCTGAGAAGAATGTATATTCTGTTGATTTGGTGTGGAGAGTTCTGTAGATGTCTATTAGGTCTGCTTGGTGCAGAGCTAAGTTCAAGTCCTGGATATCCTTGTTAACCCGTTGTCTCATTGATCTGTCTAATATTGACAGTGGGGTGTTAAAGTCTCCCATTATTATTGTGTGGGAGTCTAAGTGTCTTTTTAGGTCTCTCAGGACTTGCTTTATGAATCTAGGTTCTCCTGTATTGGGTGCATATATATTTAGGATAGTTAGCTCTTCTTGTTGAATTGATTCCTTTACCATTATGTAATGGCCTTCTTTGTCTCTTTTGATCTCTGTTGGTTTAAAGTCTGTTTTATCAGAGACTAGGATTGCAACCCCTGCTTTTTTTTTTTTTTTTCTTTCCATTTGCTTGGTAGATCTTCCTCCATTTCTTTATTTTGAGCCTAAATGTGTCTTTGCATGTGAGATGGGTCTCCTGAATACAGCACACTGATGGGTCTTGACTCTATCCAAATTGCCAGTCTGTGTCTTTTAATTGGGGCATTTAGCCCATTTACATTTAAGGTTAATATTGTTATGTGTGAATTTGATCCTGTCATTACAATGTTAGCTAGTTATTTTGCTTTTTAGTTGATGCAGTTTCTTCCTAGCATCAATGGTCTTTACAATTTGGCATGTTTTTGCAGTGGCTGGTACCAGTTGTTCCTTTCCCTGTTTAGTGCTTCCTTCAGGAGCTCTTGTAAGGCAGGCCTGGTGGCGACGAAATCTCTCAGCATTTGCTTGTCTGTAAAGGATTTTATTTCTCCTTCACTTAAGAAGCTTAGTTTGGCTAGATATGAAATTCTGGGTTGAAAATTCTTTTCTTTAAAAATGTTGAA